>NC_079218.1:2717684-2847684 GCF_029633865.1 Lampris incognitus
ATACACATATATATACACATATATATTGGGCGGCAGGTGGGGAAACACCCTGGGCAGACCACCAGACCATCACAGGGCCCACACACACACACACACACATCCACACCTAGGGACAATTTAATACGGCCAGTTCATCTGACCGCGACCCTGAGACCAGGGTAAGGAATTTGGATAATGGGTCGATGGCTGGTAGAGTTCATATACACCCATCAGCCGAAACATTAAAACCACCGACAGGTCAGTGATTAACACTGATGTCGTTACAGTGGCACCTGTCAAGGGGTGGACATATCAGGCAGCAGGTGAGCAGTCAGTTCTTGAAGTTGATGAGTTGGAAGCAGGAACAATGGCAAGCATAAGGATCTGAGTGACTTTGGCGAGGGCCACATTGTGGTGACTAGATGACCGGGTCAGAGCATCTCCAAAACGACAGGTCTTGTGGGGTGTTCCTGGTATGCAGTGGTCAGTACCTACCAAAAGTGGTCCAAGGAAGGACAACCGGTGAACTGGCGACAGGGTCATGGGCACCCAAGGCTCACTGATGCCTGTGGGGAGCCAAGGCTAGCCTGTATGGTCCGATCCCACAGAAGAGCTGCTGTTGCTCAAATGGCTGAAAAAGTAATGCTGGCTATGATAGACAGGTGTCAGAACACACAGTGCATCACAGCTTGCTGCGTATGGGGCTGTGTAGCTGCAGACAGGTCACAGTGTCCATAATGACCCCTGTCCTCCACTGAAAGTGCCTACAATGGGGATGTGGGCATCAGAACTGGACCATGGAGCAGTGGAAGAAGGTGGCCTGGTCTGATGAATCACACTTTCTTTTACATGCACGTGGATGGCCGGGTGCATGTGCATCGTTAACCTGGGGAAGAGATGGTACCAGGATGCACTATGGGAAGAAGAAGGCAAGCCAGTGGAGGCAGTGTGGTGCTGTGGTCAGTGTTCTGCTGGGAAACCCTGGGTCCTGGCATTCATGTGGATCTTACTTTGACACGTACCACCTACCTAAACATCACTGCAGACCAGGTACACCCCTCATGGCAGCGGTGTTCCCTGATGGCAGTGGCCTCTTTCAGCAGGATAATGCTCCCTGCCACTCTGCAAAAAATGTTCAGGAATGGTTTGAGGAACATGACAAAGAGTTCAAGGTGTTGCCTCGGCCTCCAAATTCCCCGGATCTCAGTCAACTTGAGCATCTGTGGGAGGTGCTGGAAAAACAAGTCTGATCCATGGAGGCTCCATCTCACAACTTACAGACTTAAAGGATCTGCTGCTGCTGACGTCTTGGTGCCAGATACCAGAGGACACCTTCAGAGGTCTTGTGGAGTCCATGCCTCGATGGGTCAGAACTGTTTTGGCAGCAGGAAGGGGACCTACCAAATATCAGGCAGGTGGTTTTAATGTTTTGGCTGATAGGGGTGTGTGTGTGGGTGTGTGTGTGTGTGTATAAAGTTTTGGATCTTTTTAGTTCAGGTATGACAAAGTATTTATAAAATAATCATTGCTCATTTGTTTGCTAATGACAAGGACATAGTTCCGTCACCATGTGCAGCAGACCTTGCTATTATGCTTGGAAATTTGCATTTCCTACTTAATGTAAAAAGAGTGTTTGCCATCCTGAGCAATATTCCTGTAAATGAGGTCAATGCCTGCAGTTCACCTGGAAATGGATTAAATTACGGACATAAATTTGAATGACTTATCCAGTGCCTCCTGCCATGCGACCCGCTATGACATTTGCTTTTCCCTGGACAATTACATCTGAAGTGTCATGAGTATCTTTCCTGCTTGCTGAAATGTGGAGGTCATCTCCAGCCACTTTGAATTTGTGCGAGTAAAAATGCTACGGGAATGTTGATTAGACTGTGAAATCACATCTTGAGAGCTGTTGGAAAGGGGAACTGAGGGTTCTCATACGAGTCTTTTTTGATGCTGGAGTGTCTGTTTTGACCTTCGGCTTGACCCTGGCGTGCGCTCTGGAGAGTATTTCATTTACTCTGACTTAACCAGTCTTTGATAGCTCAAACTCACATGTGGTATTCCTCCCTGAATTTGCTTTTGGAGAATTTAGGGAACGTTTTAGTGAAGTTAGCTGTACATGCTATCTAATGCTATGCCAGGGAACAGGAGCAGCTGAAAGTAGAAGTGGTAGATGTACACGCTATCGATGCTAGATGAAGCATGTGTCCTCATGTTGCCCGACTGGTGGCCTGAATAAATAACCAGGTGGTTTCGAAGGGCTGATTGAATGAAATGGGTGGTGTATGGTGGGTGAACGGGCCGAGGAGGAGTGCACTTTCTCGGTCTGACGGCACAACACTACCCCTGTCTCTGAATGAAAAGGTCCGGTGAGGTCTTCCTCCTGTCGTTACAGACAAGCCAGCATAAATATTATTGCACCGGGGCATTAGTGGTCAGATGTGGAATGGCTCTAGGGGGGTATCCTGTCTTTACAACTTCTAGAACATACTTTAGATGGGGTAAAAAAAAAAAATCCTATCTAACTCAGTCTAATTTTCCTTTTGCCAAACACAGTGTGTCCCCATGCTGGTAATCCAAAGCTGTTTACATGTGATCTGTCGCCCTGCCGAGTCCCCCCAGTAAACACTCTCCAGGATCCCTGCCGTGTGCTGGGCTTCGCTCTTCAGCTGTGTTCCGATAGGAAGCGATGGGCTGATGTGGCTGCTGGTCTTATATGAGGCGATGTGCTGCTGGGGCTGCTGGTCTTATATGAAGTGATGTGCTGCTGGGGCTGCTGGTCTTATATGAAGTGATGTGCTGCTGGGGCTGCTGGTCTTATAGGAAGCGATGTGCTGCTGTGGCTGCTGGTCTTATATGAAGCGATGTGCTGCTGTGGCTGCTGGTCTTATAGGAAGCGATGTGCTGCTGGAGCTGCTGGTCTTATATGAAGCGATGTGCCGCTGGGGCTGCTGGTCTTATAGGAAGCGATGTGCTGCTGGAGCTGCTGGTCTTATATGAAGCGATGTGCTGCTGGAGCTGCTGGTCTTATATGAAGCGATGTGCTGCTGGAGCTGCTGGTCTTATATGAGGCGATGAGCTGCTGTGGCTGCTGGTCTTATATGAAGCGATGTGCTGCTGGAGCTGCTGGTCTTATATGAAGCGATGTGCTGCTGGAGCTGCTGGTCTTATATGAAGCGATGTGCTGCTGGAGCTGCTGGTCTTATATGAAGCGATGTGCTGCTGGAGCTGCTGGTCTTATATGAGGCGATGTGCTGCTGGAGCTGCTGGTCTTATATGAAGTGATGTGCTGCTGGAGCTGCTGGTCTTATATGAAGCGATGTGCTGCTGGAGCTGCTGGTCTTATATGAGGCGATGTGCTGCTGTGGCTGCTGGTCTTATATGAAGCGATGTGCTGCTGGAGCTGCTGGTCTTATATGAAGTGATGTGCTGCTGGAGCTGCTGGTCTTATATGAAGCGATGTGCTGCTGGAGCTGCTGGTCTTATATGAAGCGATGTGCTGCTGTGGCTGCTGGTCTTCTGAGCTTGTGGGAATGTCCCACTGTGCTTGTTTCCTCCAAGTAGCTCCAGTGTGCTTATGACGTTCATTGTTTGAATCCCATCTTCGTTGTTCTTTATGTTTTTTACTGTGGTAGTCCTGTAGTTTAACCCCGCACGAACCCGGAATCCACGCACCATGAATGATAAGCTCCTCATCCCTTTCTTTTGTTTTTTTCAGTGGGAAGTGGGAACAAGTTCAGTTTGTTGTTGCAGCAGCATGGGTGAGAAGTGAAATACTTGAATCTGATTGGATATTGCTGGGGGACAAGTTGCCCAACTAGAACTTCAGCTAAAAGTTCAGTATTTCTTAACTTTTTACAGGTTGTCTTGCCGCCATAATGCTGAATCACCCCCCTCGTCTCCTGCATCGCTCACCGACAACAAGTCGAGTTGCTTCATGTCGAGCACACCTTTAAACACGGGATTTCACTCCAGCTCACTGAACGAGCCGTTATTTCCCCCCTTCACACCCTTTCTGTGCCGGGCGGCCGGGTCTCCACATCACGGTCTCAGACGGAGCGGATGTTTCAGGGGAGCCGACATCCGCCTGAGAATCCAAATGGCCCAGTTTCTGAAGATTGTACAAATTGGTGGTCCTCAACATAACCACTGGAGCAATATTTCTGATGATTTTTTTTGTCCCTCATTGGTTCTGTTCAAACCAGTTCTGGGTCATGTCTTTTTTGGCTTAGATTCTTTCACAGCTTTTCTTTTCTTATTTTATTTTATTTTACATTTTTTTGTGGATTTTCTCCCGAATTGTACTTGGCCAGTTACCCCACTCTTCCGAGCTGTTCCAGTTGCTGCTCCACCCCCTCTGCTGATCTGTCCCGGTCTCTGCTCCACCCCCTCTGCTGATCCGGGGAGGGCTGCAGACTACCACATGTCTCCTCCCATACATGTGGAGTCACCAGCCGCTTCTTTTCACCTGACAGTGAGGAGTTTCACCAGGGGGACGTAGCGCGTGGGAGGATCACGCTATTCCGCCAGTCCCCCCCCCCAAAGCTGCTCCGACCAACCAGAGGAGGCGCTAGGTGAGCAACCAGGACACACACCCACATCTGACTTCCCAGCATACACAGCCAATTGTGTCTGTAAGGGAGCTGGAGGTAACACGGGGATTCAAACCGCCGATTCCTGTGTTGGTAGGCGACAGAGTAGACTGCCATGGTCCTCAGACGGCCCTCCAAATGCATTTTTACACCACCTATACTTTATTAAAGTTCCCCTCGCTAAGTAAAGCCTCTAATACGTACCTCACACACCGTCAGCCAAATGAGCCAACTGTTTTTCATGCTTCATCTCTTAGTTCATCAACTAATTATTATTAAATGAATCAACAGTGAACCAAACAAAACAGTGACGTAACCCTCCTGGTGTGTTACATCCTTCGTGTTCGCAGGTCAGACTTGACCCGTTTGAATTCATTAACAAGCCCTGAAACCCCCCCCCCCACTAATTATCCTCCAGTAAAATAGGCACACTTTATCTCTTTTATTGCTTATGATGAACAGAACAAACAGCCCAATATATTATGAGACCATGAGAGGCTCATGATAAACCAAATAATTCTCAAAAAAACCTTTGTATTTTCTTATGCTTTGAAATTAGCAATTATATATAGTGTGAGTATATAGTATTGTATATGGGCGTGATGGGTTGTAGTATGATATGTTATTGTGTATGTTATAGTGTTTGGTATATGGTATAGTGTATGGTGTATGTTATAGTGTTTGGCATATGGTATAGTGTTTGGTATATGGTATAGTGTTTGGTATATGGTATAGTGTGTGGTGTATGTTATAGTGTTTGGTATATGGTATAGTGTTTGGTATATGGTATAGTGTGTGGTGTATGTTATAGTGTTTGGTATATGGTATAGTGTTTGGTATATGGTATAGTGTTTGGTATATGGTATAGTGTGTGGTGTATGTTATAGTGTTTGGCATATGGTATAGTGTTTGGTATATGGTAAAGTGTTTGGTATATGGTATAGTGTTTGGTATATGGTATAGTGTATGGTGTATGTTATAGTGTTTGGTATATGGTATAGTGTTTGGTATATGGTATAGTGTTTGGTATATGGTATAGTGTTTGGTGTATGTTATAGTGTTTGGCATATGGTATAGTGTTTGGTATATGGTATAGTGTATGTTATAATGTTGGTATATGGTATGGTGTATGGCATATGGTATAGTGTTTGGTATATGGTATAGTGTATGTTATAATGTTGGTATATGGTATAGTGTATGGTGTATGGTACAGTGTTTGGTATATGGTATAGTGTATGGTATATGGTATAGTGTATGGTGTGTGTTATAGTGTTTGGGATATGGTATAGTGTATGTTATAATGTTGGTATATAGTATAGTGTTTGGTATATGGTATAGTGTTTGGTGTATGGTATAGTGTTTGGTATATGGTATAGTGTTTGGTATATGGTATAGTGTTTGGTGTATCGTATAGTGTTTGGTATATGGTATAGTGTTTGGTATATGGTATAGTGTTTGGTGTATGGTATAGTGTTTGGTATATGGTATAGTGTTTGTTGTATGGTATAGTGTATGTGTATGGTATTTGTTATAGTGTTTGGTATATGGTATAATTTATGGTATAGTGTTTGGTATATGATATAGTGTATAGTGTTTGGTATATGGTATAGTGTATTGTGTATGGTATAGCTTATGGTATATGGTATAGTGTTTGGTATATAGTATAGTGTGTGGTATATGGTATAGTGTGTGGTGTATGGTATAGTTTATATGGTATAGTGTTTGGTATATGGTATAGTGTTTGGTATATGGTATAGTGTTTGGTATATAGTATAGTGTTTGTTATATGGTATAGTGTGTGGTGTATGGTATAGTGTTTGGTATATGGTATAGTGTGTGGTGTATGGTATAGTGTATATGGTATAGTGTGTGGTATATGGTATAGTGTTTGGTATATAGTATAGTGTTTGTTATATGGTATAGTGTGTGGTGTATGGTATAGTTTTTGGTATATGGTATAGTGTTTGGTATATGGTATAGTGTTTGGTATATAGTATAGTGTTTGTTATATGGTATATTGTTTGGTGTATGGTATAGTGTATTGTGTATGGTATAGCTTATGATATATGGTATAGTGTTTGGTATATAGTATAGTGTGTGGTGTATGGTATAGTGTGTGGTGTATGGTACAGTGTATATGGTATAATGTTTGGTATATGGTATAGTGTATGGGAATTTATTTCTTCTCTTTGGTTTTTGTTTTGTTTTTTTGTGTGAGTGTGACTGATGTCTGCATGTGCCAGAAGCTGTTGTGTACCAGGGTCAAATTCCTCATGTGCAGAGGCACACTTGGCCAATAAAGCTGAGTCTGATTAATGTATGTATGTGTGTGTGTGTGTGTGTGTGTGTGTAAGTTAAGGATATAGTGGATGTGTGTGTGTGTTGGGGGGGGTCATGTTTGCAGCATGCCAGTCTACAACTCTACTTTTTTTTTGTACTTTGTATTTTCTTTATATCGTGTCTGTCTTTAATTATATTGCTCTTTTTAATTACTATTTCAAAGTACATTTTATGTATTTTGTACTCTTTTGTTATATTTTATATATGGTTGTTCTTATGTGTTTTTATTTTTATTATATTTTATGGTTGTTCCTTTTCTGTTTTTATTTGTGTAAAGCACATTGTACAAATTGTGCTGTATAAAGAAACTTGCTTGCTTGCATGAAACATAACTTTGATATTATTACACAATATTATTATAGTATAGTGATGAAGACTGTGGTCAGAGACTAGCCTGGTTATCTGTGCTACGTAGGTTTTAATGCATGATGAAGACTGTGGTCAGAGACTAGCCTGGTGATCTGTGCTACGTAGGTTTAATATATGATAAAGACTGTGGTCAGAGGCTAGCCTGGTGATCTCTGCTACGTAAGTTTAATACATGATGAAGACTGTGGTCAGAGACTAGCCTGGTGATCTGTGCTACGTAGGTTTAATACATGATAAAGACTGTGGTCAGAGACTAGCCTGTGGATCTGTGCTACGTAGGTTTAATACATGATAAAGACTGTGGTCAGAGGCTAGCCTGGTGATCTGTGCTACGTAGGTTTTAATACATGATGAAGAGTGTGGTCAGAGACTAGCCTGGTGATCTGTGCTACGTAGGTTTAATACATGATGAAGACTGTGGTTAGAGACTAGCCTGGTGATCTGTGCTACGTAGGTTTAATACATGATGAAGACTGTGGTCAGAGACTAGCCTGGTGATCTGTGCTACGTAGGTTTAATACATGATGAAGACTGTGGTCAGAGACTAGCCTGGTGATCTGTGCTACGTAGGTTTAATACATGATGAAGACTGTGGTCAGAGACTAGCCTGGTGATCTGTGCTACGTAGGTTTAATACATGATGAAGACTGTGGTCAGAGACTAGCCTGGTGATCTGTGCTACGTAGGTTTTAATACATGATGAAGAGTGTGGTCAGAGACTAGCCTGGTGATCTGTGCTACGTAGGTTTAATACATGATGAAGACTGTGGTCAGAGGCTAGCCTGGTGATCTGTGCTACGTAGGTTTAATACATGATGAAGAGTGTGGTCAGAGACTAGCCTGGTGATCTGTGCTATGTAGGTTTAATACATGATGAAGACTGTGGTCAGAGACTAGCCTGGTGATCTGTGCTACGTAGGTTTAATACATGATGAAGACTGTGGTCAGAGACTAGCCTGGTGATCTGTGCTACGTAGGTTTAATACATGATGAAGAGTGTGGTCAGAGACTAGCCTGGTGATCTGTGCTAAGTTGACACTGAGAAGTTGAGAGCTCCCAAACAAACAGGACACGAGGGAAGTTTGTGTTTTGTGGGAAAAGTTTTGTTGTTGTTTTGTGTTGTTGTTTTGTTGACTATTTTGTTGTTCTGATGGTGTCGGGGGCCATGAAGTAGGTTCCTCCTGCGTTACACAAGTATTTTATGCTCTGCTTATTGGGTGGGCGGAGGTTTTACGGCGCATGCCGGCTAATTTCTGGTCAGTTTATTGCAGCGGTGCTAAACGGAAGATGTACTTGTATTTTCCCATGTGATTAATTGTAGTTTTTTAAATTTAATTATTCATGGCTGTCTTCGAAGTACTTATAAGAAAGAGCATCCCTCTGCATTTATATTGACTACTCACCGTCTCTCACACACACACACACACACACTGGTCGACACAGACAGGGGGCCTGTCTCACAGCGGCTAGCCAGCTTACTGTGTGTCCTGCATGTAATGAAACTGTGTTGTGCGTACTTGACTTTGTAAGTGTTTATTTCCTGTCAGTGTGTGTTTGTTCTTCATCAACACGTCACGGGTGAAGAAGTTCTCGTGTTGAGTCTTGTCACAGACCGTATCGTCCCCACTGGGAACCACGTGGAACCATGTGGAACCATGTTGAACTAGTATGTGGAACCATGTGGAACTAGTATGTGGAACCATGTGGAACTAGTATGTGGAACCAGGTGGAACTAGTATGTGGAACCAGGTGGAACCAGTATATGGAACCATGTGGAACTAGTATGTGGAACCAGGTGGAACCAGTATGTGGAACCATGTGGAACCAGTATGTGGAACCATGTGGAACTAGTATGTGGAACCATGTGGAACCATGTGGAACTAGTATGTGGAACCAGGTGGAACCAGTATGTGGAACCATGTGGAACCAGTATGTGGAACCATGTGGAACTAGTATGTGGAACCATGTGGAACCAGTATGTGGAACCATGTGGAACTAGTATGTGGAACCATGTGGAACCAGTATGTGGAACCATGTGGAACTAGTATGTGGAACCAGGTGGAACCAGTATGTGGAACCATGTGGAACTAGTATGTGGAACCATGTGGAACTAGTATGTGGAACCATGTGGAACCAGTATGTGGAACCAGGTGGAACCAGTATGTGGAACCATGTGGAACCAGTATGTGGAACGCTGTGCAGTGACCTTGCCTGTGGACAGGTGACCCAGCGTTGCTTTGTAACCTCTGGGGCTGTTTCACGTCAGCAGCAGAGACCCTGCGTACTGGCCCTCCCCCACGTGGCTTTCAGATCCCTCGGCTCAAAGCTTTGAGAAAAGGACCGGAAGTATATGATGGCACATCATGTAACGCATAGGAAGCCTGAGAGGGAATTGTTGTGGTGTCCGGGTGGCATGGCGGTCTAGTCTGTTGCCTACCAACATGGGGATCGCCAGTTTGAATCCCCGTGTTGCCTCCGGCTTGGTCGGGCGTCCCTACAGACACAATTGGCCGTTTCTGTGGGGGAGAATCCAGATGTGGGTATGTGTCCTGGTCGCCGCACTAGCGCCTCCTCTGGTCGGTCTGGGCGCCTGTTCAGGGGGGAGGAGGAACTGGGGGGAATAGCGTGATCCTCCCACACGCTACGTCCCCCTGGTGAAACTCCTCACTGTCAGGTGAAAAGAAGCGGCTGGTGACTCCACATGTATGGGAGGAGGCATGTGGTAGTCTGCAGCCCTCCCTGGATCAGCAGAGGGGGTGGAGCAGAGACCGGGACGGCTCAGAAGAGTGGGGTGATTGGCTGGATACAGCTGGGGAGAAAAAGGGAGGGGGGAAATCCCCCCCAGTTGAGTTTTTGAGCAGGACTGTGAAGGAAACCTGGATCATGATATGTGTTAAAAACCATCTATCCTTCCATCATCCAAACCGCTATCCTGCTCTCAGGCTGGCGGGGATGCTGCAGCCTATCTCATTGGGCGGCAGGCAGGAGACACCCTGGACGGTGCGCCAGGCCATCACAGGGCATAATGATAAATAGTAATAGAAAATAAATAATAATAGAAAATAAATTATAATAGAAAATAAATTATAATAGAATTGTGGAGTTTGTATTTACTTTAAAACATTGTATTCATAGTTCATTCTTATTGTTGTATTCATAGCATCCTAGTATATAGCCTAGTATATACCCTAGTATATAGCATAGTATATAGCCTAGTATATACCCTAGTATATAGCATAGTATATAGCCTAGTATATACCCTAGTATATAGCCTAGTATATAGCCTAGTATATACCCTAGTATATACCCTAGTGTATACCCTAGTATATACCCTAGTATATAGCCTAGTATATAGCCTAGTGTATACCCTAGTATATATCCTAGTATATACCCTAGTATATATCCTAGTATATACCCTAGTATATAGCCTAGTATATACCCTAGTATATACCCTAGTATATAGCCTAGTATATACCCTAGTATATACCCTAGTGTATACCCTAGTATATAGCCTAGTATATAGCCTAGTGTGTGTGTGTGTGTGTGTGTGTGTGTGTGTGTATGGATAGATAGATATAGATATATAGATATGTAGATATCTCCAAGTACATATCCTAGTATATAGCCTTGTGTGTGTGTGTGTGTGTGTGTGTATGGATAGATATATAGATATATAGATATCTCCAAGTACATATCCTAGTATATAGCCTAGTGTGTGTGTGTGTGTGTGTGTGTGTGTGTGTGTGTGTGTGTATGGATAGATAGATAGATATAGATATATAGATATCTCCAAGTACATATTCTTGTATATATCCTACAGTGGACTGATTGGTGCCCATATTGCAGGAAAAAAAAAGATCCTCAGTGATCTTCTGTTCAAAACCAAAAACTTTTTTTCTACTATGTGAACATATACAAGCATCTGGCTTGTCGTCTACTTTAGCTGGACACCATGGTGAACTGGAAAGAAAGACGTCAACACAACAGCTTGAAATTCAGACCAACACAGTCTACGCCTTGGTAACACACTCTTCCTGGTTGATGTTGTGATTTATACCAACAAAGAGTGGCATAAATGGTCCTTCGTTGTGTTGGCAGGGTGCAGTGTGTTCTGTGTGTGCTGGAACACGGTGTCAGACGTCAGCCCGTCAGCCCAGTCCGGTACCGGCGAGGGAGGACCAGCTGCACGGCTGGAACAGTCAACAGGACTCAGTGTCATTTAGCAGACTTTTTTTGCTTTCTGTTTTGTATGAAAGGTGGTGCTGAGTTTTTACCAAGTGTGTTGCTGTAGCTTGTAATGCTACCAGGGGACCGGCCCTCCCAGGCAAGCCTGGTTCACACCCAAATATTTATAAGTGCATTCGTTTCAGGTACGCCTGTGCAGTCTATTGTGAAAAACACACAAAAACAAACAAACCGTGTCACGTTTATTTGTATCGCCCTAAATCAGAGTTAGTCTCTCAGAAGATTTTACATTCTCACAGTGAGAAACGGCTCAATACGGTAAACGACAACCGACGGCATCCTCTGTTCTTAGTGTCTCGAATCAACCGAGGAAAAGCTCAGCAGCAAATGAATCAAAATACTGAAACAAGTCTCACACTGGAAACAGGAATACCTGGAAGTTCAGGGAGGGCAGGGCTGCAGGGATCCCTCCCCCAGGAAAGGAAGGGCTGCAGGGATCCCTCCTCCAGGAAGGGCAGGGCTGCAGGGATCCCTCCTCCAGGAAAGGAAGGGCTGCAGGGATCCCTCCTCCAGGAAGGGCAGGACTGTGGGGATCCCTCCTCCAGGAAGGGCAGGACTGTGGGGATCCCTCCTCCAGGAAGGGCAGGGCTGCAGGGATCCCTCCTCCAGGAAAGGAAGGGCTGCAGGGATCCCTCCTCCAGGAAGGGCAGGATTGCGGGGATCCCTCCTCCAGGAAGGGCAGGGCTGCAGGGATCCCTCCCCCAGGAAAGGAAGGGCTGCAGGGATCCCTCCTCCAGGAAGGGAAGGGCTGCAGGGATCCCTCCTCCAGGAAGGGCAGGGCTGCAGGGATCCCTCCTCCAGGAAGGGCAGAGCTGCAGGGATCCCTCCTCCAGGAAAGGAAGGGCTGCATGGATCCCTCCTCCAGGAAGGGAAGGGCTGCAGGGATCCCTCCTCCAGGAAAGGAAGGGCTGCATGGATCCCTCCTCCAGGAAGGGAAGGGCTGCAGGGATCCCTCCTCCAGGAAAGGAAGGGCTGCATGGATCCCTCCTCCAGGAAGGGAAGGGCTGCAGGGATCCCTCCTCCAGGAAGGGCAGGGCTGCAGGGATCCCTCCTCCAGGAAAGGAAGGGCTGCATGGATCCCTCCTCCAGGAAGGGAAGGGCTGCAGGGATCCCTCCTCCAGGAAGGGAAGGGCTGCAGTCGATGCTGAGAGGATAAGCTGCACAATTTGGCAACAGATTTAGGAATAAAACATGTAATGGAAGCACTTCAGGATCAGGACTGAACTTGGTGGTAACCAGACTGAGGCTGCTGTCTGCAAGCTGCCTGCTCGGTGTTTTCGTGCAGGATGTAGTTTATGTAGTGCTGCTGTCTTTTTAACTCCCCCCGCCCCACTCACTTTTTCTCCCTAACTGTACTTGTCTAATTACCCCACTCTTCTGAGCCGCCCCTGGTTGCTGCTCCACCCCCTCTGCTGATCCGGGGAGGGCTGCAGACTACCACCTGCCTCCTCTGATACATGTGGAGTCACCGGCCGCTTCTTTTCACCTGACAGTGAGGAGTTTCACCAGGGGGACGTAGTGTGTGGGAGGATCATGCTATTCCCCCCAGTTCCCCCTCCCCCCTGAACAGGCACCCCAACCGACCAGAGGAGGCGCTAGTGCCGCGACCAGGACACATACCCACATCTGGCTTCCCAGCTGCAGACACAGCTAGTTGTGTCTGTAGGGATGCCCGACCAAGCCGGAGGTAACACGGGGATTCAAACAGGCGGTCCCCGTGTTGGTAGGCAATGGAATAGACCGCTACACCACCTGGATGCCCTGTCTTTTTAATATCTGACATTTCTTTTAGAGTCTACCTCCTTCCCTCCACAGGCTTTGCCTTTTGCAAGGCCGCCATTGTCAATAAGATTTTTTCTGAATGACCTGCCTGGTTAAATGAAGGTTAAATGAAGGTTAAATAAATAAATAAAACGGTGTAAAAAGGGGAACTGGTCACCGGGATGCCTCTGCATGCAGAAGCACGGGGAGCTTCCTCTCCACCTGATGCCACAGAAGCCTTCCTGTCAGCAGGACATAAAAGCAGTCAGTCCATCTTCGGTCGTGTGTGTTTTGATGATTTCCATTATCAGCAACACATTCCGCACTTGGGTCTTCTTACTCAAATTTTGTACCACCTCAGGATGTGCAATAAAATGCAAAGTTCAACTCAAGTCAGTTATATTTGTATGGCCCAGCATCACAAAATACAAATGTGCCTCAGTGGGCTGTACAGCAACTCAACATCCTGCCCTTAGACCCTCTCACTGGATAAGGAACAACTCCCCAAAACCTTTAGCAGGGAGACAAACTAGGAAGAAGCCTCAGGGAGAGCACCAGAGGAGGATCTCTCTCCCAAGACGCACAACGTGACATGATGTTGTGTTTACACAACTTACACAATACAACATTGAAAGAGGATAACACAATTACAATGGAATTATAAGATATATGAAGACTGTGATGAGGAGGATGCCAAGCAGTGTCCAGATGCCACCGGAACAGCCCAGGACCTGAGCCACATGACCAGCATCACCATGGAGACAAAAAAAATAATTAGTCACACATCTTACTGAGAGAAGGATACAACATTAAAACAGGATGGCAAAATTATATGGCTTTATAAAAAGAAAATATGATGAGGAGGATGCCAAGCAGTGTCCAGGTGGCACCGGAACAGCCCAGGACCTGAGCCACACGACCCCCATCAGCATGTAGACCTGACAGGAGGACAGACTACACATGCACACAGGGGAGACTCACATCACACCGTTCACACACACAGCAGAAGAGACCAGAAAAGACATTCGCCACACATCGGAGAGGGAGAAGGATATAACATGAAACAGGATAACAAAATTATATGGCTCTATACGATATAAAGAGTGTGATGAAGAGGATGCCAAGCAGTGTCCAGAAGGCGACCACCATCACCATGGAGACCTGGGAGGAGGACAGACTGCACGTGCACATGGGGGTGACTCACATCACACCATTCACACACACAGAAGAAGAGAAAGGAGAAGACGTCATTCAGAGAGAGAAAAGACGTGAGAGAGAAGAGAACACTTTGAAATAGTCAATAATCTATACTCTATAGTGTGTAATCTGGTGGGCAGAACAGTGGTTGGTAAGTTCACTGAGACAGAAACCAACCCACCATGCAGTCCAGGTTGTGAAACACTCAACTTAAAGGCAACTAATTGTAAGCTGAGACAAAAAGATGAGTTTTAAGTTTGGATTTAAAGGACTCAACAGACTCTGATGGTCTGATGGCAGCAGGCAGGTTATTCCACAAGAACGGGGCCCGATAGCAAAAGGCCCTGCTGCCACCAGCTGACCCCCTGCAGGCGTGCTGCTGATACTACAGTAGTCCAGCTGGTCTGCCCCCAGCCCACATGCAAACCGCCACGCTCCACGGCTGCATTTAGCCACGTTGCTGTCAGGGATGTCAGAAAGAACAGAGCGTTGGGCTCTGGTTATCAGCCGTTGAGATGTTTTTAGATGTTTAGTTGTTGTACCCTGGGGACGAGGTTACGTTTCTATGATCATGGTTAAGATATTAAAGGCAGAAATCAGCAACAGTCCTTTAAAGAGGAAGTGGACGGAGGGTATGCTGTGTACTTTTACACATATACGATTAGGATTTGCAGCAAGATTGAGTGAATCATACCACACAAATCTCTCTGAGAGAAAAATGCAGTGTTAGTTGCTGATCATGTGTAATTCCCGGACGGTGCAAGCCAGCAGGAGCACTAACAGAGACAGCGACAATCGGCTCTGTGCATAACCGTTGTCCACTGACTTCCGGTTTCTACTGCAGCGGCCATACCAGTTTCCTGTTTGTTGCCGTGTGCTATTGAAAATGGCATATTTTTCGCGATGCCTGCAAGATTTACCATGGATAAATGTCAACCACATGCACACAACTGTCCACACACTTTCACCTGCACCTACCAGCAAAGGGTGAAAAGTTTCAAGTTGTACATATCCAGTTACGTCCACATATATGAGGATGAGTATCCTCATCCAATGACTGCCGGGATAGGCTCCAGCATCCCCGCGACCCTGACAGCAGGATAAGCCATTTGGATAATGGATGGATGGATGGATGGATGCTGTAATCTAATCCAGCGGTGGCACAGTGGTTAGTGCGGTCGCCTCACAGCAATAAGGTCCTGGGTTTGAGCCCCGGGGTAGTCCAACCTTGGGGGCCGTCCTGGGTCATCCTGTGTGGAGTTTGCATGTTCTCCCCATGTCTGCGTGAGTTTCCTGCGGGCTCCGGTTTTCTCCCACAGTCCAAAGACATGTAGGTCATAGGCCCTGCCTTGGTGCAGCCTGCTTATTCAGATTTGCCAACAAAGTAAAATCAGCAAATGGGTTTGTGGCTCAGAAACGAGGCCGGTGTTTGCCAGGCTAATTAACTGTATTGAGAAATAGGCAAAGTAGTGCAGCTCCGAAGTTCCCCCGTGGAGCTCCTCTAGAAGTTCCCCCGTGGAGCTCCTCTGGAAGTTCCCCCATGGAGCTCCTCTGGAAGTTCCCCCATGGAGCTCCTCTGGAAGTTCCCCCGTGGAGCTCCTCTGGAAGTTCCCCCATGGAGCTCCTCTGGAAGTTCCCCCGTGGAGCTCCTCTAGAAGTTCCCCCGTGGAGCTCCTCTAGAAGTTCCCCCGTGGAGCTCCTCTGGAAGTTCCCCCGTGGAGCTCCTCTGGAAGTTCCCCCGTGGAGCTCCTCTGGAAGTTCTCCCGTGGAGCTCCTCTGGAAGTTCCCCCGTGGAGCTCCTCTGGAAGTTCCCCCGTGGAGCTCCTCTGGAAGTTCCCCCATGGAGCTCCTCTGGAAGTTCCCCCATGGAGCTCCTCTGGAAGTTCCCCCGTGGAGCTCCTCTGGAAGTTCCCCCATGGAGCTCCTCTGGAAGTTCCCCCGTGGAGCTCCTCTAGAAGTTCCCCCGTGGAGCTCCTCTAGAAGTTCCCCCGTGGAGCTCCTCTGGAAGTTCCCCCGTGGAGCTCCTCTGGAAGTTCCCCCGTGGAGCTCCTCTGGAAGTTCTCCCGTGGAGCTCCTCTGGAAGTTCCCCCGTGGAGCTCCTCTGGAAGTTCCCCCGTGGAGCTCCTCTGGAAGTTCCCCCATGGAGCTCCTCTGGAAGTTCCCCCGTGGAGCTCCTCTAGAAGTTCCCCCGTGGAGCTCCTCTAGAAGTTCCCCCGTGGAGCTCCTCTAGAAGTTCCCCCATGGAGCTCCTCTGGAAGTTCCCCCATGGAGCTCCTCTGAAAGTTCCCCCATGGAGCTCCTCTGGAAGTGTTGGTCTTTTTCACCTTTCTTAACACATTTGAAAGATAATCCGTTTGCGCTGAAGTAAAGGCTGCCAGGTTCTGAGGTATACTCCCATCTCTTGTCTTGAAGTGTTTCTACATTTTGGCGTTGTGGGGTTGGCTTTTGTTCTTCTCTTCAAATACATGTGTATGAAAAGACAATACATTGATGTGTGTCTATATTTTGGTTCAGCGTTTGGCTGAGCTGAAGCTGAGGCTGGATTGCTAAATGTCATAGGAGCAGAAAAGACCTTGAAAGCGTATATGTGCACATCTCAGAGTTTGTGCCTTTGCAGTGTGTCACATAAATGAAAGTAAAAACCCGTCTTGTGTGTCCAGGGTCAAGTGGAACGAATGCTGAGCTCTGAACTGGTTATGGTTTAGCCAGGTTTTATTGGGCCTGCCAAGAGGCAACGCTGCCCAAATCCCCGCTGAAAGATGGCTTTAAGTGATGAGCGGGAGGCAGCAGTCAGGCTCAGAAAAAAAGTCTGAAAAGCTGAATTAAAAAGCCCTACATTTTTCTTGAAACAGTTTTCTTCCCCCTTCTTCTCCCGTCTATCCATCCAATCCCATCTCGCTCTTGCTTTCACTCTCTTTCCTCATCTCTCCCTCCTCCCACACTCGGTTTTCGGTCCCCTGGATTTATATCTCTTCCATCGAATGGCTGCTTTTGCATAGAGGTTCTTGTCAGTTTCCTGCCAGGCATTGTTGATGCGTCTCCTAGAGTGCCGGCCGAAAATGTTCAGGACCCCCATTTTTTTTGTTTCTGTCACTTCCTAATAGCATCAACAAGGAGTGTCAGTCAGAGCGGTTTGGCAGGGCCAAGTGTGTAGCAAGGAAATCCCTCCCAGTCAGACGCGGCGGAGGCTAGCGGCACGGCGCAGCAGCCAGCAGGAATGGGCTCTGCTCCAGTCGCCAGTTTAGCTGTTGGAGCTGTGGCTGAATTGGCATCTCTGTCAGTTGATTAACTGTACATTAATTACTCAGCTACAGACCTCCACAGTGAGCAGCTCCATAATTTCACTCGGTGCTGTAATTTTGCTTTCTCATAAAATGAACGATTAAAAAAAATCTGTGTAAAGGTTGCTGGGTAGAAACATGTTTGAGGCTTTAGTGAGGTGCTGCTTCCTGCAGATGTATGTTGGAGTAGCGCTGACCTTGAGACTAGCCAAGCGCTAATCATCTTTTTATGAACCGTCCTTGCTACTGAGGACCTGTATGAAAACAGTAGGCTGCAGTAAAGTACAGGCACCCTGCCTTAGTGCTGTTATTTTGAAGATGAGCTGTTCATGATGTGTCTTTGCAGTAATCATCTGACCTCTGCAGTAATTCAGATCGTTGTATATTTATAGTTGTTCTGATTCAGCCACAAGTTTGCTCTGCAGAGAAATGTAGGGCAAAATATACATACAGCTCCATTAATGTAAAGATGAAATGCATAGAGAGCTGCATGAGCAAAGAACTGGACTGTTTTCAATATGCATGTTCAGTATCTGACCCAGTATCTGACCCAGTATCTGACCCAGTATCTGACAGGTGCTGAAGACACTCGAGCTTTCCATGAGTGCGTAAGTTACCTAATGTATTCTGTTTGCAGAGCTTGCTTTCTCTTTTGTTTTATTTAAGTAATCCAAAAAACAACATGTTGTGTAGAGTCCACCGCTGCCCGTAGGCGACGCACTGGAGGGAAATGGAGAAAATGCTTCCCTGACCCTTCCGCTCTGTCCGGCCGCTGAATGAAGGAGAGACATTCAAAACAAATGAGCTGCAACCAAAGGAAGAAACAAAAAATACACATAATCCTCAAAGCTGCCTTTCTACCAGATATGCATGCAGTGTATTTATACAGGCATGAAAGTGATTTAAATCTTGATTTGTGTGTCATTCTTTGCATTTTGAGAGCTAATTTTTCGGTAATCATGTCACTTACTCTCAAACCCGAGTGAGCACAGCTGTTACCGATACGTGCCACAGAACAACAACACGCTTTCCAAAGCTCGGTATTCAACAGGTTGTGTTCAGCTGTAATTCCATCCATTCTTCCTTGCGGGTATTTTCCTTTCAGTGGGAGGAATGTTCACTGAGTGGCTTTTTGACGCTGCTGATTTCTCTCTGAGTTGCTCTTTACACTTGTAATTGAATGGTTTTCAAAGCCTTTGTCGCTGCATGTGCCTTCTTCTTTTTTTGTTGTACTTCACCATGACGGAGGCAGTTAGGCAGCGAATGCTACTGAGTTTGTTGTCGGAGCTTTGCAATACTCGAAATGATACAATAAAAAGTTATTGTTGTGTTGGCTCGGGAAAAACAGCCAAAGTCTGAGCCAGCCACAGTTTCCTGGCAGAGTCTGCATGTTTACCCCAGCATACCATCGCCAGCCCCACATGAGAGATGGATGGCATTCAGTGGTGCACAATACATCTGGCCCGTGTGTTTCCTCCGGGACACACGGGCTGCTATTCTGCAGCGTTTGGACCATAGACGTTCTTTAAGGGATCTCTGTCAAAAGGTTTTCAGTCGCTACCGGTCTGTTTTTGAATGTACCCAGCCATGCTAGCCGAGTACGTGACATAATGGAAATTGCATTTGAGGAGAAAATGCATGGGACACAGAGCACATGCTGTGAACACTTCTTCAGAGACTGTCGGCAAACTGGGTCAGAGGGACTGTTCAATGCCATGGATTCTATTGAATGGAAAGTGATTTTAGTATTCTGGATGGAATAGAAAACAACACAAGAAATTATGATGAGTACCGCCTGGCTCAAAACATGCCTACAGAGTAGTTTTTGTTCTTCGTCATTAAAGTTTTTTCATTTCGCTTACCGCCCAGTAATTCTCACGGCATCATAACAAGAAATGTTGTGTGGATGTTCAACAAGAAGCATCACAAAGCGCCCTCTGAAACTGTTTCGCTTGGTTCAGATAGTTACAACACAGACCAGACCAGACTGCTGTTTACCCTTTTGGAGGAAGTAACACACATTTACACTGGGCCAGTTATAAATATTCAAATGCATGAGCAAAGAGAGGCAACAGCCTCTGCATCCTAATACATTCTAACACACTCTGGGGAGCCCTCACCTCTCCTGTAATGTTATTTTCCTTTGGAAGCCTTCGGCTGGAAGGCCAGCTTTGACTTCCAAGTGAAGATCTGTGTGCCGGCTGAATAAATAGTAATTAGTTGCCGTGTCATCTCCATTCACCCTGGAGTGTAGCGGCTGGAGAGCTGGAAGGCTGACCTGCACCTCCGTGTCCGACTGTGTTTTCCTGTTTTGTCCCCTCCAGTGATGACATATTCCAGATACGGGTTCTAGTCACAGGGGTTTCTCCCCTGACCCTTTCCGATGTAGTTAATGATTGTTTCCTTGAATCTTTTCATCAGGTGTGCAGCTGATGCTATCTTTCTATTTTTTTTCTCTGAGGATCCCAGGATTCCAGGGAGAATGCTGAAGCTGTTAGATAATATGAGGAGGGCATTTCTTATGACATTGACATGACATGCTTTGAGGTGTCTCCTCCTTCATGCATTATGATAATATCACAGAATACCATTAACCCATTAGCCCCAGTGAAGGTGACACATACTGAAGCAATTTAGATAATACAACTTTGTTATGTATAAGAGTTAAACAAGCGCTGCCATTGAACCTTGTGTAGTCCGTTAGATTCCACAGATCCGGCGGTATACGTTTGCAGTAGCTGACCACATATTGTTAGATCCTTTGATTGTTTTTCTATTAGAACTAGAACGGAAATCAATGTCCAACAACAGCATGCCCAATTAGCATCCAAACACTAATGTGCCCCGTGCTTCTTCTTCTTGTTTGGATCCTCAGTTGTCTAGTCAACAGTTGTTTAGTAAAATGCCCCCAGATCCTCAACATATGGCTCTGCATCGCCGACCTCCATGTGGACGTATTGTAGGCTATCGGTAGGGTAGCATATGTGCTAGTGTTCTCTCTGGCACACATGCTACCCTACCAATAGAGATGCATGTAGTTGAGCACAGAACATGCTTTCATTACAAACGCTAATACCTTGCAGGTCCACCTTTGACCAGAACAGCTGCGTAAATGTGCTGTCGGAGGCTGTCTGCCATTTTCTGATAACATGAATATGAGTTACCCATCCTCTCCTCCTTTATTGCAATAAACAGTCTGCTGTTTGATAACCCCCATTTTGAATGCACCCTATTTCTGTTTCAAATCATCCCAATTTATGTGTAGTTGGGTCAGAATTTGGACTTTTTACTGGCCCAGAATGGGTCTTGGCCTTTTCGTCATCAAATCGTGCATGTTCAGTGAGTACAGTGCAAAACCGGATATTGTCATGTTGAAACATATACAGACCGGTTGCAGTAAGACAGCCAGGGCTATGGACACACAAGGTTCTCCAGAACATCAAGGTTAGAGTTGCCGATCATTGGTCCTGGCACCACGACCGGTGATGAAAAGCCATTTCAGCAGAAGCATCCGTATACCGTCACAACATCACCTCCAAACTTCACTGTTGGAGATTTTGGTTCAGACTAATTAGTGAGTTGCATGATTTGCTGCCTCACAGAACAGTTTCTTACTGATCCAGGCTCCAGGGTATGTTTATTTGTGCTCTACTACAAGCCAGTCTTCAGTTTTCATTTGGTGTCATTTTCAAAGCTGCTGTAGGTATGTTTTCCTTTTTCTTTTTCTTGTTTTGGTGAACTTGCCATTACATGCTGTCAGCAATCACTAAAGCCAGCATTCTGAGGAAAATAAAAATCCAGTCTCTGTGTCTGGCACAGGCTCAGTATTCAGGCTAATTCAGCCTCTGAGGAAACCAGCCAGTGGGGACCGTTCTGAGCGGGGAGGCCTCCTGCTGATGTGCCACGTGTGGCATGTGAGGCTCAGAGATGGCAGTCGGAAGCGGTCAACGAAAGAGGCGCTTTTTCGTGAACGATCTGCTGTAACTAAGAGAGTCGTTGAAAAAAATGAATACTTTTCACATGCGTGGATTATCAACTGCAATACTTTTTAATTTCTTCACAGCATCAATACGGATCTCGGACACAGATCAGCACACAAGACGCCGCTGGGGCTTTGGAAATCGCGATCTTTATGAACACCTCACCTCTTAGCAGGAGCGCGGGAAGTGGGGGGCTGGGGGGCTGCAGCTCCCCCTGGTGGCGGGTGTAGCCCCCCCCCCCAGTAGTGGCAGGTGGCTGTGTAACAGCTTAGATCCAACAGTATGCCTGACTTTTCCTAATGTACAAATGCAAAAACAAAACACAGCATCATTTTAAAGAGCGGGCTGGGCTGCGTGGAATG
Organism: Lampris incognitus; assembly: GCF_029633865.1. NCBI lineage: Eukaryota > Metazoa > Chordata > Actinopteri > Lampriformes > Lampridae > Lampris > Lampris incognitus. Next base: position 2,739,794 of record NC_079218.1, read on the forward strand.
TACAGTTTTAATAATGAAGTGAGGAAACACTCCACAAACAAAGCAATGATGTCAGACTGTAGCCACCGAGACCGAGAGAGGTGGTTGCTCTGACTGTTGGCGGTTCTGTGCTGGGGGAGCGCAATGGCTGATGTGACTGTGGGACTGTTAATGTTTGATTTAAAATTGTGTTGTAATGATGTGATGTTCATGTTGTGGTTATTCTCATGTTGTTGTTTTTGGCGTTTGACTCAGACTAAGTAAGAGACCGTTTACTGACTGGCACGGGAGTTGTGATCAGCGGCGTCGTAGTGGGGGAAGGACCTATCAGGGCCCAGAAAGGGGGGGGGGCTCAGGAAGCCTGGAATTAAATGTTTGTTTTGGTTTGCAAATTTTATTTCTAACTAATTAGTGTCATAACGTCAGTTAAATTTGGCTCAATACATCAGTTGAGGGACTTAAAGAAAAGAGTGGAGGCTCTCTGAGGCCCCTCTCACCCATTACAAAAGATGTAAAATGGTTTAGTCCGCCTCTCACGAGCATCTCTCAGTGCAGCTCATCTAGTCCTGTCGTGAGTGACTGCTGATACAAGCACAAGCACAGTCATGTCTTTCCCAAAGAAAGCTAAATCCAGGTTCCAGAAAAGACAAGAAAACATAAAGGAAAGGGAGAGAAGGCAAAATGTTGAGTAATTTCTTCCAAAAGAAAGGTGAGCTAGGAGCTTTTAAAAGAAAGGTCAAATCAGGTCAAGTTAATTTTATTTGCATAGCCCAATATCACAAATTACAAATTTGCCTCAAGGGGCTTCACAGCAACACAACATCCTGTCCTTAGACCCTCGCAAAAGGTGGCTAGCTAACTCTTACTACCACAGCTAGGTAGCAGCTAGCTCTTAACTCCTACTACCTGAACACAGTAGGAATTAGCTAGCTAGCTAGTACTGTAACACACACAGCATCATAAATGTACCAGCATCATAGCTGTGAAAGTGATGCGTGAGAGAAAAAAAAAAGAAAGGGGCCCACAGGGACTGCTTATATATAGGGCCCAGAATTTTGTGCTACACCCCTGGTTGTGATTAAAAAGAGATCTCTGCCTCTCGACTCATTCTTCCATGCCGGCCTTCCACAATACTTTTAGTTTTAGTTGGCAGCCCCCCTACTTAAAACATCTTCCTGCGCACCTCCTCACCTATCCCGTAACCTCTCGAGAGGTCATTGGGGCACCGCTGTTGGATCCGCAACCAGACCTCGCCATCTCTGTCTGTCCACAACTGCCCCCTGTAAGCTGGCAAAGTCAAGGCCTGTCCATTGTCTGATGGGAGAGCGTTGTTGTGAAGCACTGTTTTACTTAGAGGCAGGCGTGCAGGCCTGAGAATGGACAGGCCTGCACACCTGCCTCTAAGTAAAACAGTGCTTCACAACAACAACGCTGGTGTAACTAAGAGATTCAATGGAGAAAAAAAAAGGTTTTATTTTACATGCATAGATTTTCTCCAGGGGCTCCAGTTTCCTCCCACAGTCCAAAGACTGTACTAAGTTGTCCCTAGGTGTGTGTGTGTGTGTGTGTGTGTGTGTGTGTGTGTGTGTGTGTGTGTGTGTGTGTGTGTGTGTGTGTGTGTGTGTGTGTGTGTGTGTGTGTGTGTGTGTGTGTGTGTCAGCCCTGTGGTGGCCTGGCGGCTGTCCAGGGTGTCTCCCCACCTGCCGCCCAGTGACTGCTGGGATAGGCTCCACTATCCCGCGACCCTGAGGCAGGATAAGGGGTTTGGATAATGGATGGATGGATGGACTTTCAACAGCAATACGAATTTTACCTGTTACGACGGGCGAACTCGTGCACGTGCATGAAGCTGGTTTGGAGGGAGGGGTTACGGGAGGGAAGGAGGAAGTGGAGCAGGGGGGATGGGACAGATTTTTTTGGGTGGTGTTCCATCAAAAATGCTCAATTCTCCAAAGTTACCTGCAGTAGCTTTAACGGCTTGTGTGCTGCTGCTCGTCCGCGGATGTTCATGTCACACCGTTCACTTTGCATTTCAGAGCAAATATCTTCTAAAGGCAAGGATGAGAAGACTGAATTGGTCTCCTCAATGGGTGCCCTCCTCAGTCAGGAATAATGTTTGGCCCACATGCACTTTTCTTCAGTGCGATATTACCTTCAGTCAAATTCATACTCCAAGAATGTGCAAACTTACTCAGCTTTTAACACTGACTCCAACGTTGACTCCAATTCTAATGCATGAATTTAAAAATGGAAAAATAGTAATTATATACTCCTATTGCTAGATTTCAACCAGCAAAGAGATAACGACTCTATATGGTGTAACACGTGAGGCAGTAAGCATCATATTCTGCTACAGGCCAAAGAGCAGTTAGACATCACTTCAGTTGCGTTATTATTAGACTGAAAGGGATCAAATGGCAGCTACTGTTACGGGTCTAGATAGATCGATGCCATCGGCTATCCACTAGTTTACCTTAGATACACATGACCCGCGCTCAGGAACATGTTACATCACTTTGAATATACTTGGCTGCACTGAGCAACTCGTGTGTGTGTCATTCTTTATAAGATAGCCTACTGAAACAGCTACCATACTTGTATGAAACTTTAATCAGATCATCTAGCCAAGTTGATGTTTAATTTAGCTTATCGTTTTTCTTTTTCTTGGCATATCTACATACCATCCAGCTCATTATCATGTTTTTGGCCAATCTCATTTTAGATTTCACAGCATGGCTTGTCTTGCAGCAACTCACTCGCCTTATTTTTTTCTATATCATGCCGCGTTGGTCTCATACCAGTGAAATCTGCCAATTTCATAAATCATACTTGCTAGCCAGAGCTTGGCCAATGCACAGGTTGATTTCAAAAGGTTTCGCTGGGGTCCCCCCCCCGTGTTTTATGATTACAGTCGTGGCAAAAACATGCTGAAATATGCAGTAAAATGTCTTTGATGGGTGTGACTGTTAGCAAAATGAATACTATTTCATAATATGTCCAGTCCTGAGGCATACAAGTGTTTCAGGAGTCCCTTCGAGTGCGTAAAATGCAAGCAAATCTTAATTACGTCCTGCAAAGTGCCCTTGTCACAGATTGCTCGAATTTGCAGTTTTCTTTCTCATGCATATGCTTTGTGCATAAAAAACTACAGCCTTGTGTGTAAACAACCTGCACGTGTACAAAACCAGTCACATCACAATGAAATGGACGATGGGAGATGTTCTGTTACCTCAACGTATTGTCAAGAAAGTCCCGATTTCACCATGCTCAACCTCTGACATGCATGTATACCCACCCATTCTACACGAGCTCTTTGGACTTGTACTTATTATCAATGTCATATTGGTGTAAATACCCTCCCTGCAAAAGGCACATTTATTTTCATACATAAAAAGGGCACAAAAATTCTTTGTTTGGAAATGTAAGCCAGGGTCTTTCTGTGACTGCAGTTTGTGTTTAGGCTATTTATGCAGTCTGGACATTTTGCAAAAGCAAGCATATGTGTGATTATGTAAGCTTTACTTTTATATTTTTAACCATGTAGGGAAGTACCTCCTAAAATAGCATCACGCTATACTTTTTTTTATAATTTTATTACGCTTTTTATACTTTTTTTTACAGCTATACTTTTTCTATTACAATTTTATACAATTATAAATGATATACAATTATAAATCTGAGCAATGGGGCAACAGGCCCCTGCTGCTGATGCACCCGGTCCCGGCTCTGTTCTGTCCTGGCCCCACAGTGGTGGACTGAACTCCCCACTGATGTCAGGACAGTGGAGTCCTGCCCATCTTTCAGTGCAGGTTGAAAACTCACCTCTTCAGGAACTGCTACCCTGTTACTCGTTCTTAGCACTTATTGTATTCACGCGTTTAAAAAAACAAAATCTCTTTCTTGTGCCTTTACTTTAGCACTGGTTTTGCTCCTAGATGCTTGTTTAGATGCACTTATGACCCCTGATGACTAGTAGTTCTCCTGATCTCCTACGTTACATGATGCTCTTATTGTAAGTCGCTTTGGATACAAGTGTCGGCTAAAAGACTGTAATGTAATAATAATGTAAAATTACTGATGATATTTATTTTCAAATAGGTATTAAAAATAGACCTTTAGAACACATTAAGCATATTTTTCTTTTTTATTTAAAAAAGGTAACAAAATACATCTATGATCCTCGCATAAGGAAGGTACAGTCATAATGAATGTGATTCTATATTTGTTTTCGTTTTTTTGTAAATTTAGGACAAGAATGAGTTAATGTCGCCTTGACAGAGACACCATTACGTTTTGCAAACATTGTCTCACTCTCACTCCGATTCGCTTCATTTGCTCTCCGGCGCAGCACTGATCACCCCATGTGCCAATATCACTGAATGTGCACTTCCACTGTCATTATGAACATCAGCTCGAATACTGTAACTTGCTGGACTGTTGATAATGAAGTCATTCTGTACTGTACATGATTTCCCATCCCTCGCGGGACAAGGCTGTCTGAGTTTCCTGAAGCAAGCAGAAGTCTATACCGCCATACTTCAGTTGTTATTTGCTGAAGTAAATACATTGCTAAGCAACTGCAGGCTATGTAAAACTGCTACAGAAATGTGTTGTTACTTACACTAACATCAGACTTGAATGTCTGCCTGTCTGTGTGATATCATCAGTGTGAGTTGGCCTCTAGATTAAAAACTGGTAATGTAATTCATGAGCCTTCTTACATCAGAGGTACATAGGAGACAGAATCCCCAGAAATGTATGCGCACACAGTCAAAGACACAACATGCACGCTAACAGGCCAAGCATCAAATCAAAAACAAGTAAAAAGGCAAAATGGCAGGAACTAGAACAACCTGCTTAGAGATGAGGCATCTCCTTTGTGATGAAGAGAGGATGGGAGGGGGGCAGTGAATGATGGGGAGAAGAAAAAGAGAAGGGATTAGCAGGGAGAGGCCAGATGGCAGAGGGAGCTCAGATGGAGTCATGGGCAGTCAGGGCAGGGAGGCGAGCGGAGCAGATGGGAGGAAGAGAGGGCTCATAAAACCATATTACCATTGGTATTATCGTTGTCATAATCACAGGAACCATACCAGGGATGAAGCTTATTATGTTAAACATTAGATGCGCCACCGATACCAAGTCTGACTTAATTGTTTGGTCTAGACCAGGGGTCGGCAACCTATGACACACGTGTGGAGCAATTAACTAAAATAAGTAATATAATTTTAGATAAAATATTTTTAATATAAAATGTAGTCTAGTGGTGAACTAAAAGAAACATTTGATTTAAAATAATACTAAAATAATTAGTCTCAAAATACACCATTGTTTTCCCACCCACTGTCTCTTTATTAAAGAAAAGAGTATTACAATAGCAAACACTCAACAAACGTTGAGACAAAAGCAGAACATATTAAGGCATCATTATAAAGCAAGGATAACATAACAAAGTATGACTCCATTCTCAGTACATTGCAATCAGTAAGTTATCAAGACATAAGGTAAATGTGACATAACAAAATAAATAGAAAGAGAATTAGAATAATTAGACAGGGGTAGGCATAAATTCAGGTTTCTCCAAAATATTCTTGCGGCATACTGACCGTGTGAACACGTCTACTCATATCTTTTCGGAATGTGTGTGTGTGTGTGTGTGTGTGTGTGTGTGTGTGTGTGTGTGTGTGTGTGTGTTAGTGTAGATAGCGGGACCGAAAACTAAAGCACTTATGATCCTAATTCTTTTTGGAGGTGGTAGGTATTGTCTCAGAGAGTAAGGGAAAAATCCCAGAAAATTAAAATTGTGCATAATTATGCAAAATAGGCATTTTTCTAAAAATGGCTAAAAACCACTTTTCTCGGCATTTCAGATGATTCTGAGCATTTCTGATTTTTTCACCTAACATTTTTTTCTGGGGACCCCCCCCCCCCCTTAACCTGGAAAATGTGACCCTCTCCCCCTTTGATGTTATTGTGTATGCAGTGTCATGTATGTGGAATATGCTTGGTAACCATCGTCTACTACTTGCCATTTAGCCTCTTTCCACCCCCACTTGAAGTGGGGTGCCGCTACACTGTAGCGGGGTTCTTCTAGCTTCTTACTATCTATGAGTTGGACAGACTCGAAACGCTTCCTGCATTCAAGCCTGAACGGCTCCCAGGCTGGGCGACAGACAGCAAGAGGGCGCACACATATGACGTAGTCTATCATGGCCTTCCCCCTCCCTCCCTCTCATCCGCCCACCAGCGCCCGACGGATGGTGGCGGCAGCAGCAGCGTGTCTAACGGTAGCCTCCTCCAGCTGTGTTGGACCAAGGAATTCGGATTTATTCCTCTGAAGCAGCGAGGAGCGAGCAGCGTGCAGCCCTGCTGCCGAAGCGCCGTGTGCGGGGCTGCAAGTGGAAAACGCCGCTGTGAAACAAGGCAGGAGAACAACGAAAGACGAGGCTGACGAAGCCCAATCAACCAAGATGGCGGCGGCCCAGTAGACGCCGGCGTGGGAGGAGGCGCGGCGTGCGTGTTCAGCCTCGCCCCACACGAGGGTGTGCGAGTGAAGGACCGGTGGTCACCAGGTGCTGCAGCAAACTCGGGCCGCACTGAGTCGGTAAGAGCGAATCAGTTTTCTTTGGTGCCCTTGCAGGTTGACAACGGTGGCGTATCCGGGTTCTGGGCCGTGATGACGTCAGCTCATCGCAGAGGGCCAAGTGCTGCTGACTGACACGGACACGTGATAAGCTGATACGGTTCACCCCTCACGTGGCGCTGCGCCCGGGCAGCGTAGCGGTCTATTCCGTTGCCTGCCAACGCGGGATCGCCTGTTCGAATCCCCGTGTTACCTCCGGCTTGGTTGGGCGTCCCTGCATACACAGTTGGCCGTATCTGCGGGTGGGAAGTCGGATGTGGGTATTTGTCCTGGTCTCTGCACTAGCGCCTCCTCTGGTCGATCTGCAGAGGGGGTGGAGCAGCGACCGGGACAACAAAGAAAAAGCGAGCGGGGTAATTGGCCAGATACAGTTGACCTGTCACAAAGTACCGCCCCGGAACGGTGCTTGTCCAATCCTACCTTAGCAACGGTTTCTATCTGAAGGTGGTCCGTCAAGCTCTCAGACAGACAGCTTCTACTACTACTTTCGGCAGCTCCCGGTAGGGGGCGCCACAGCGGATCTTCCATTTCCTCCTGTCTTCTGCGTCTTCCTCTGTCACACCTGCCACCTGCATGTCTTCCCTCACTTTTCAGACAAAGCTCTCAGACAGACAGCAAAGTGCTGGAACGGTGGGCCTATGGGACCTGCAGACCGGATTCTAGACCTCTGAAAAGTCTGGAGGGGTGTCGTTTTCTTTCCCTTCCCGAAACCCACAACACAAGAAGCGCAATGTGGGCAATGGATTTGGCAGTATAGCAGACCCACCCCATGGCCAGCTTCATCCACCCAAAACCAACACAAATACCTGTCTGCTCCAAGCTAAGCTAGCTGCTAGCTATTATTGATAGCTAATACAGCTAACGTGTTATTACTGTTACTTTCACCCACACAATGATTATTACCATTATCAACATATCAACGTGTTACTGACTAACAAAATAACATTATTAATGTACCTGATGAACGGACCCAGCTGAGTCTGTGGCCAGAGATACCTCAATTAAAGATAGCTAACGATAGCTAGCCCGCTAACATAGCTTTGTTATGCTAGTCACAGGCTAGCCAGGTTCCACCTTTCATTTCAGAGCATCAAGACCCGCGGGGAGGCTCGGCTGGGATGGTTGGTCTCTGGCCAGTCTGACCTCCTCATATCCGGCCTATTTTAAAGGTTTCTCCCCCTCTGGGAGCTCCAGGTGGGGACCGGCCGTTCAGAAAAGGCCTCCCGCCCGCGGAGGCATCTCGTTTGCCTTATTTTGTTGAAAATACCGGTTCTGGTCCGAAGGTAAAAAAAAATAATCATGGGGTGGTTCTCCCGGCCCGCAGGAGCCCATACAGTACCCCCGAAAAAGCCTGGATAAAAGAAGGCCATGGGGAACCTTGGCCAAAATCAACACTATAATACGGTGATGTTGACAACGGATTATTAAAATATACCAATAACAGCCGACATATGTAACGTACCCTACAGGGCAAGAGCACAGCTGGGCCACAGTGTGTTTCAGGATTAGTTGGTGGGGTTTCTCGTTCTATGATTGCCACCGGTAAGCTTTACCCTCCATTACAGTCACCCCCGGCAGCCCGGAGTCCACACAAGTCAGTTTTCCTTTTCATGCATTACTGCGTACTGTAGCCCCTAGCTCCTCCTGCCTTTCACGGGACGATATTCAGGATGAATCACTCCAAATCCATCACTTGTTTTCTCTGGGAATGCGCTGATTTCTTCCTTCATGCTTTGGGGTTTTGCGGCTGCTTCCTGGATGGTTCTGAAAAGCTTGATGGGCATAGCAACAGTAACTAAGGGGGGGGGCGGGACTTTGCGAAAGGTGAGTTGGGGAGAAAAAGGGGGAAATTGAAAGGAAAAAAGGCAAATAAATAAATAGAATAAAGTGAAACATATCACGTGATACTGATCATTTTTCCCTTACTGACCATTGTGGCAGCAATACGCTGCTGGATTGCTGCCACACCAGAAAAAGAAAATGATAAATTTCATACATTTGTGTAAATGTATGAAAATACAATTTTCATACATTTACACAAATAATAGTGTGTGTCAAAAGAAATCAAAGTGTGTGTGTGTGTGTGTGTGTGTGTGGCTCTTTTGGCATGAGGAATCTAGACGGGGAGACGAGCAGCGGCAGAAAATATATAAATATATATGCTCATTATGAAAATGAACTGGCACTCGGGTCTGTGATTTATGTTTTAACTTCATAAAGTGGCACGGAACATCCAAATGGTTGCCAACCCCCGGTCTAAGCTATAGGAATCGCTAAGACAGGATTTCTGTGGTTAGTGTTGCGTATCTCATGTAATTTCAAAGCAGCTCTTCCTGCAGAATAAGATAATTGTGCTTATGTAAATATAGAGCGTCGCATGTAAAAAAGAGGAATAGCCAGGATTTGTTGTGATAGTCACAGTTGCTTCTCAGAATTATCTGACCTTTGAAAAAATAGGACACTAAACCCGTCCGTCTCATTTTGTCAAGTACCACTTTTCAGACTGAATGGAAATCCTGCAATTTGCAGGGATCTCTTATGGATCTGAAAGGGTTTATGGCTCACAATCCTACAATTATAGTCCATGCACAGCACACCAGTCTTCATAGATATTGGCAAAGCTTTTTTTCCTTGGTATCGCGTCTTCCAAGACAGAGCTCACGTGCTCTTAGGGACCACACCTCGATGTGTTGTGTTTGACAGCATTACATTACACATAAGAACAAATGAAAATACATCTCGTTACCTGAAGGAGAAGGAAATGCCTTTCACACTATTGTGGCCAAATAGTTCTGCCTTTTCCACCATGCTGTAGCTGCACTGGCAACTCATTTAAGAACAGAGCAAAAAAAAATGTGTTGTGCAAATATTAGCAATATATGAAAATACGCTATACAATGTGACGATCTCGATCAGATTGTAAACAAGAATATTGGGTTATAGGAATGATTATAGGGCAGGAAGCATTCTGATTCAACTAAAATCAATAGAGTTGGTGTGTGTATGTCAGTGGTGTCCAGTCGTGTGCCATGGAGGGCCGTGAGGTGTGTCTGAAAGGGGGCTTTGCAGATAAAACCTGGAATCAGCTTTGTTGTTTGAACAATCTCAGGATTTGAAATCAAGACCGTTTCCTGGATTTGAGTCTGAAATAATTTCTGCAATTTGACCTTGTTTCTCCTAAGTACCCAGAATGGGCCCAGGTCCTCTTGAAATTGCTCTCCATTTTCCGCCTACTAGTGATGCCTCTGGTCATAGTTTTATGCTGTTACCCTTTCACATTAACATTCAGCCACGCTCCTTGGAGACATTTGGGATTTCCATGTCTGCTACAGTGTTAGGCAGAAGGATTTAAGTATTGAAATGTATAAATCGTGGCCAGCTTACCACTAATAAACAATGGCATGTATACCAAAAGGCACAAATTAAGGTCACACTGGAGAGGAGCAGAAGAAATTAGAAAGGGTGCAAATACTATCTGCACAGTTCTGTAAATAATGCGGTTTCATATTTACAAACCGTGTCAGTACATGTGTTGAGTTTTATTGGTCTGCCATCTTACACCGAGTCTGCACTTGCATTGTCAGTTTAACAGCATGTCTTTGACATGTAGCTTTTCTTAGACCCTCATTTGTGTTCATACTGGAGCCACAGTAGCCATGCATTAAAATGTATAAAATTAAGCTCGATATATGGACAGCTACATATTACATATCACTTATATAGGTTAGTATGCTTTATTCTACTCTGTACTTCTAAAATATTCATAGCTATATCAGCGCTGTAAAGTCATTGTCATACTTGAACTAGGAGAAAATAAACTGGAAAAGCCTATCTTTTGATAATCCTCTATGTATATGTAACGATCATGGATTAATAGACACGTTAGCCCTCGGCCAGTGGGTTGGACCCTTTAGTCGACTGGTTAACGTAGTCGCCCGTGGTGCGGGAGATCCGGGTTCGCATCCTGGCTGCATTGGTTTCCGGCTGCCCCCCGAATTCACTACATTGGTGTCAGAAGTGGGATGGTGAGACCGTGAGGCCATCGGAAGTATGTGCACCCAGAGGCGTGAGGGAGCTGGTATGCTGAAGCGTGGGGACACGCTTCCTGAAGGAGGGGGGTAGTGTAACGGTCCATATGAATACAGTCGCTAGCCCTTGGTTAAGGGGTTGGACCCTTTAGTCGACTGGTTAACATAATCGCCCATGGTGCGGAAGACCCGGGCTCATGTCCCAGCTGTGGCGACGGTTCCCGGCTGCCCCCTGAATTCGCTACATATACACCCACTGTAAGAAAGAAAAAAATGGATTGAAATGTCAAAAGTCTTTTCAGGCCAAAGAGGTGATGCTTGTAATGGGGTGGAATCAAGTGCTGGCATAGTCTTGATGTAGACTCTCCATCACTGAATAAAATGAATGTTTTTGTGGAGAAATTAGAAAAGAAGGCTAAGTTGCATATGGCATTGAGTTGGGGTCAGTTTTATAAGGATTGTTAATATACAGCATATAGTTGATATACAATATATATAATGTAAACGCTACATACATACGTGTGTGTGTGTGTGTGTGTGTGTGTGTGTGTGTGTGTGTGTGTGTCTATTTCAGATATGTGCACATTTTAATGTGTTTTAATCATGCATGCATAATGGTTTGCCAGAACAGTCTACACTAAGCCAAGTCCATATTAAGATATCTGTCGTGTAATTACATTCTCTGGGCAGCATTCAGCAGTATTAGAACGTGGATGGGGACATCCTTTCATGAATAATACAGCAAGTTCATAAACAGGCCTCCCATGAACATAGCTGCCTTGTGCTAACAGACTAGGAAAAATCAAACAGCAAAGGAAATGTTCGAGCATAAAGTGCCATGAATAATTGAAGAGGTTTTTGAAAAAATCAGCGCTGTCCCACTGGCTTGAAGGTCACATCGCTGTCATGATGTTTGTGCCCCTTCAAGGAGGAAATTGAGTTATCCTTCATTTCTGTGCAAAGTCAATTACCACTGAGAACAGTGATTAGGTTTTTTATGAATGCTGTTTTCCTGTGCTTGTTCTCTGGAAGGGCTAGTGTTTACTGCCCCTCAGCACTAGATTCACATAGTTCCCAAGTTAAAGGCCTTGCCCTTGGGTTAAACATCCTAACCTCCAGAGACGGCCTCAGACATGAGCCCTCTGAAACACAGTGTCAGTGCTGCTACTGAAGAAGTACAATAGAATAACTTAATGACTAAAAATGCAAAATGAATGAGTCAAATTTGAATGTCTGACAAAGGGACCTGGTATAATGCTAATGGCTGATTACTGAATGGCCATCTGATACTGCATAAGACAGGGACTTGATCCGAGGCACTGAAGGTTTTAGACCCCAATCTTATCTTGTCACATTGCAATTTCAGGGGCTTAAGCCTCCAGATTGGGATGTTTATTTGAAAGAGCAAATAGAACTGGAAAACCAAAACATCCAATCATTGCCTCTGAAAGTCATCGGCACGTTTGTCCTTAAGAAGTGAATGCCCTGCAGTCTTTTAAGCAAGTTGAAAAGAAATTAAAATGTCTTGTTCCAGCTGCACATTTTTCATTAATCATTGGATAAAGAAGACATTTTATTACAGAAAGACTTCCCTATAGGACGGCTGATAAACCCTATTGTTTTCGTGCTGGTTTGTTATTTTTCTTTAGAAATGTTTGCTCAAATTCCTATGAGAAGGTAAACGGTAGAGACATGAGATTTTGCCCATTGATTGAAAGTTGTGTGCAAGTGCTGCCCAAGAAATATGACCACAATCAGCCTGATGGGGGCACTATAATTAAAGGTCAACTTTGAAAAGTCATAACTCCTATGCCATAAGTCTGATTTACACGAAACTTGGTACAGACGTCCATCTACCCTCGCTCAACAAAATTACCCCTAGAACTGCTGAAGTCCACCTGACTAGATTTTCTGCCATTTTGAATTGTTTGTAAAACTCACTTTTGACATCTCCTAAACCATAGGTTCAATTGCTACCAAATTTTCTGTGGCTCATCATTGAACCAAAAATATCAAAGGTTTTATAAAGCTTGTTATCTTATTTAGTTTCCAAGATATTGACCAATGAACTTGGTGTGGCTCAGAACATAAATAGACCAAAGTCATCACAAAACTTGCAGGGTATGTTGACATAAGTACGTGAAGCATACCCTGAAAGTTTCATTCAAATAGACCAATAGGGGGTGCTACAAATGCAAAAAATGGGCATGGCACTCAGAAATTTTGTCCAGTCATTACAAAACTCGTAGGACATGTTTCATAATCTTGAACCACATGTGTAAAACTTTTGAAATCGCTCAATAGGGGGCAGGACCAGTTCCAAACATGTGCATGGGCCTGGTGTAAATTGGCCATAAATCTATGAGCTTTTCCAAACATCACCAAACTTGGTGGATATTTTTAATTAAGCTGTTGAAGCTTTCAACTTCTAACGGTCTGTGTTCGCTTGAACCCCGGAATCGCCGCTTACGGCTGTATTTTCATCTTTGCAATTATGCAGTTTTTTCCCCTTCTCATATTAACATGAATCTCAAGTTGTTCTCTGGCAAATATCTTTACAAGGTAGATGTCTGGTCAGAATATGATCGATAAATAGCAATTCGTTTGGGCATTTAGATCTGTTTGATTATTGATTTGTCTGTTCTGGAGTCTGCAGCAGCACCTCGATAAAAGATAAATCTGTTGACCAAACATTGTCATAGATCTGAGTCTCTTAAAATTCAGTGGATTTGGTTGAACTTACAAAGAACTTAACTTTCAATTAAATCGGTACTAAATGTTGCTTGCCTTTAGCAGGTCTTGACTCATAAGAACACAGATACAAAAGTGAGGAAAAGGGGTTTTTCCATTTATAGCTCACAGTAGGTCAATGTTGCAGAAGACACCTCTCTATGATCATATTTGCAAGGGATTTTCACCTCATAGCTGCTTCCACATTGGCTTAGAGGCTGAAGTGCTATTTTGCAGGGATATCGACAAGACGGGGATGGCAAACAACTTGTGAACTGTCATTTGTGTGTAGTCTCTTTGTGTCTTTGCAGCACAGAGCCTTAAGATTGAAAATAAATTGATCTCAGTTTCTTTGCAGCTTCTCTTTAAAGCATAGTTCAAAATTTAAAGCTTTCAGAAGGCCTTATTGCTCCACTAACTTTAATTACTTTTTCTGTAGGCAGTTGTTATGGCCACTCAGTATCAGTTTTAATGGTACTACTAGACAAAGCTGGGCTAGCAGTGGAGGTTAACCACATCATGGAATTAGTAGACCAGAATGTGGCGCACCATTGAAACTTTGAAATGAGTCCTGAAGGAATTGGTCCACATCTTTCACTTTGTAACACTAAAGGTCTTTTTTAGTTTCTCCACACAAGAAATTGTGGCTCCCCAATCTCAGCATATCAGAGAATGATCTAAAGGACAGTTTTGTTTTTTGACAATTGTTAACAGCTGTCCTGTAACTGTTATGGTAGTTATGGTATCCATTTTTCTGATGTGAATGCAAAGCTCAGAGCTTTTGGGGAAATGGATCAGCATTATAAACTTATTTATGTTAGATGTAGTTTCAGCAGTAGTTTAGGAAGAAATTGTAGGATGTAGTTTAGGACGAAGTAGTAGGAAGTAGTTTCGGAAGAAGTTTAGTAGTAGTAGGATTAGGAACGAGTATATCAGAGGAACAGCTCAAGTTGGACGGTTTGGACACAAAGCAAGAGAGACAAGTTTGAGATGGTTTGGACATGTGTGGAGGAGAGATGCTGGGTATATTGGGAGAAGGATGCTGAATATGGAGCTGCCAGGGAAGAGGAGAAGAGGAAGGCCAAAGAGGAGGTTTATGGATGTGGTGAGGGAGGACATGCAGGTGGCTGGTGTGACAGAGGAAGATGCAGAGGACAGGAAGAGATGGAAACGGATGATCCACTTTGGAGACCCCTAATGGGAGCAGCCGAAAGTGGTAGTAGTAGTAGTAGTAGTAGTGGTAGTAATGGTATCAGCAGTAGGTGTGGTGGTAGTAGTACTTGTAATAGTAGTAATATTGGTAATGGTGATAGTGTGTTTGTTGTGCATTCAAGGATAACAATCTATATTTTCTGCAGGTCTTCAATAGATCTGCCAATAATCCTCTCAACCCTTGAAACATGGAATCACTGTAGGAAATCTTAACTGGGTTTTAAAACTGTCACTGACTGTGCCATCTGCTATTTGCACAGATTTACTGTTAAAATACCTGTTCATTATGGTTATTGTTACTGAATGCACAATCTGCCATTTTGCACAAGTTTGCTGTTAACACTACCACTGCATGTCAACTTCCTCTTGTACTGTAGCACCCTGTCCAACAAAGCACATTTATTCTGCACTGATTGTTTTTGCACATGATATCCATCCATCCATTATCTATACCGCTTATCCTGATTAGGGTCGTGGGATGCTGGAGCCTATCCCAGCAGTCACTGGGCGGCAGGTGGGGAAACACCCTGGACAGGCCGCCAGGCCATCACAGGGCCGACACATTCACACTTAGGGACAATTTAGTACGGCTGATTCACCTGACCTACATGTCTTTGGACTGTGGGAGGAAACCGGAGCCCCTGGAGGAAACCCACGCAGACACGGGGAGAACATGCAAACTCCACACAGAGGACGACCTGGGATGACCCCCAAGTTTGGACAACCCCGGGGTTTGAACCCAGGACCTCCTTGCTGTGAGGCAACCTGTTTTTGTAATTTAATTTCTCTTAAGTACTTTTATAAGTACTTTTATTTTCCACTTGTGTGTTGAGCCAGCAAAACAAGCATTTTATTATGAGAATACGTGTAAAGTAACTTTTCATATATGACAAAGTTAAAACTAAAACCAAATAGATAGCCAAGTTCAGGTACTCATTGAAAGTTCAGGCTTTGAAATTTAAAAACTAATTAACAATTGAACGTTTTTCTACATGACACTAAACACAATTTTTTATTTTTATTTGACAACATGGCTAAAACAACTCGCAATAAGCTAGGGCAGAGTTTTCACTGCTTTTCTTTTTATGAAAAGGTCACGTGCTGTGAAACGGTGAAGTTAGGGAAGTAAGCAGCGGTGGAAACATCTGAATGCTAATGGGGCTTGTTTTAGAGCCACAGTTGAGGACTCAGCCAATTTAGATGCATAAATGTCAAGTTGTTTTTACAACCCACCGTTTCCCCGCTAATAATCGATCAACCATCCCTCCCCTTGTTAACCATTCTATTTGCTAGGTGATTTTACAAATAAGAAATATCAGACCCATTCACTGTGGTACATTTGGTGCGTTCTCTACCTTGCATACTTTGCCAGAATGCTCTTTCAGTGGTAATTTTCTGCTTGACATCGTTCCTATGCATGCAGAGGTTTTAGGAAATTGGAGAACAGTATTTATCCATCCTAACTGGACAGGTAGTATATTCCCTCCATAATTATGTTTCATTACTCTTTCTTCCGCTCATAAACCTGCTTTCAAGAGGATGTAGGTTTTTAAAGGGGACGTCTACTGTACACACTTTGTTTAGTGCTCATGTTTGGTACACTTTGTCGGAAAATGTCTGCTCATCACATGTTCTGTCAGAGCTTAAATTTAGGGCATGCAAAAGAATGGCTTGCGAGAAATAATGAAAAGCCAAGTGCTGTTTGCAAGATGATATCAGGACCAGTTGGTATGGTGGCAAAGATTCAACAACCCACCGCCCCCTGGGGCCTGGATTTGCAACCCTGACAGATTAGCACAACAGGTTTTGGGCAGGAGCGGAGTCATATTTACTGCCCAGGGGCTGTGTCACACTTCTGGCTTGCTGTAGGGGTTGCAGTGGCTAAATGGCATGGCTTATTTAGTGAGAGGCCAGAGGAACATCATCTTCACCAGTTATAGGTAAACTGCTAGAGATGGATCTAGCTGCCCAGAGACGAGGCGGGTTACAGTTTTCCCCGGGGATCCTAAATGTTGTGAACTTGGGGCATGAAATGAGCTATTTAAGTTTTACCTTGGTACCGAGACCTTAGAATACAGAACTGTAATGCATAGATCAACCAACAAGCGTCCATCTTACTGTTTTCGGTGCTGAGCCATAGCATACGGATGGTTTTCATGAGCATTAGCATATACTGTTTGAGTGTAGTTTGTGGCAGAAAAAGAAAATCCATGTTAGCATGATGTATTGGTCACACTTGGCCCAAGCGTGGAATTTAGTTTCCCTGGCTCGCATAACAACGAAATAAACAATTTAAAAACGTGAGGGTTTGTCGCAACACCTGGAATTAGAAACCATGCCTGCCACTGCCCGTTGATTCATGTTAAATAATGCATGACTTGTTATTATTTCTATAAATCATTAAACAGATTTGTACAGTGTATGTGTGTGTGTGGGGGGCGTTCACTTGTCAGTTTCTGCACCATTCATAGTGTTTTAAACATTCTCATGTGTTTTTTATACCAGTTTTAAATGTGTGTGTATGTGTGTATATGTATATCTATAATATATATATATATATGTGTGTGTATGTAATATATATATATATATAATCTAGTGAGTCAAGTAAATTCTTTATGAGACAGTACAAGATTGACAGCTGATGATTGCCTATGGCATGAAATAGGCTTGTACTGTCTCATAAAGAATTTACTTGACTCCCTGGATTATTTTGCTTCTTATTTGCTGAGCACTTTCCCTACCGTTGAGTGTTTCTTTTAACAAAGTTTTATATAAATATATATAAAATCTGCAAGGATTCAACAGAATGGGCAGCATGGTGGCACAGTGGTTAGCACGGTTGCCTCACAGCAAGAAGGTCCTGGGTTCGAGCCCGGGGGTAGACCAACCTTGGGGGTCATCCCAGGTCGTCCTCTGTGTGGAGTTTGCATGTTCTCCCCGTGTCTGTGTGGGTTTCCTCCGGGGGCTCCGGTTTCCTCCCACCGTCCAAAGACATGTAGGTCAGGTGACTCGGCCGTACTACATTGTCCCTAGGTGTGTGTGTGTGTGTGTGAGAGATCATCAGAGGTGCCTCCAAAAAAATCCTCAAGATCACCTGGGAAGATAGACGCACCAAAAACCAGCATCCTGGAGGAGGCTAACATTCCCGCTATCATTGCCACCATCGCCCAACACCAGCTCAGATGGACTGGCCATGTCATCCGTATGCCTGACTCTCGCCTTCCAAAATAAGTCCTATACTCCCAGCTTCTCACAGGACAACGGGCCCCGGGAGGTCAAAAGAAAAGGTATAAGGATAACATCCAAGCGAACGTCAAAAAATGCCACATAGACCCTAAGACCTGGGAGGACACAGCAACCAACAGGGCGACCTGGAGAAAACTTGTCCGGGAAGGAGCTGCACTTTATAATAGTGATCTCCGCCGTGCTGCAGAAGATCAGCTCAGGCTCAGAAAGGAGGGAGTTTCCACCAAAAAGGCCCAAACCAATCCCACGACTACCACCGCCCACCCCTGCCCACACTGCACCAAAATATGCGGCTCTAGGATCGGCCTCTTCGCCCACCTGAAGACCCACAAGGACCAAGAAGGAGGCCAGTCATACTCAACCCCGAGTGACCGCCAATGATGATGATGGTGTGTGTGTGTGTGTGTGTGTGTGTGTGGGCCCTGTGATGGCCTAGCGGCCTGTCCAGGGTGTCTCCCCGCCTGCCGCCCAATGACTGCTGGGATAGGCTCCAGCCTCCCTGTGAGCCACGACCCTGAGAGCAGGATAAGCGGTTTGGATAATGGATGGATGGATTCAACAGAACATGGAGGGTTGTGGCCGGTAAATTTGATTTGGAAGGTTGACCAACAAGACGGCATCTGGGTGGACAGATAAATATGTTGAACATTGTGTGACATTTTGTGGAAATTGTGGCGAGATACGTTTAAAGGCTGTGCCTATAAGGAGCTGAAAGACTGGAGTGTAGTCATCCAGACTAAGACACCTCTACCAGAGGACAGAGGACGGGTCAGGACGTTTTAATATGAGGAGACATTTGACCATTACTTTACTTCCCAGTTCTTTCTCTTCAACCTATCCAGATGCCTCAACATCTGTTCAAGTTTGTGTGTGTGTGTGTGTGTGTGTGATGGAGACAAGCAAATTAACATGAGTCATTCGGTCACACTAGCAAAAGCCTATCAGCCAATATTCACAAGCACATTTTGTGGAGAACATTGTCATGGTTCTAACTAAAGGTAATTGATCAGTCAGTCTTTGTCCACTCACAAGCAAATCAGCTGTTGTCAGGCTAAGCTTATACCACCTCAGATCAACCAAAACTAGCAGGTCCGCAGTCGTCTCATGTTTCCTACACATAGTTATGTGTGACATCTGGGCTGTGAGCACTGGTACTGGTTTTATAACTCCTACATTATATCACATATCCTGTGATTATCGGACCATCACTCATTGTGTTGTGACCTTGTGCGGGTTTGATCCAGAGTCTAAGAGCACTGCTGTTATCTTTGAAATACTGAGGGAAAAAAAAAAAGACATATTCAGAATAAGAAAGTTAAAGTCTACAAAGTCCTTTCTTTACCTCACACAGATAAGGTCAGAGAACGAATGTGAGCTTTGATCAGTTTCTCTGTGTTGCAGGCTGTCTGGGGACAAACACAGCCTGACAACCGTGTGTGTGTGTGTGTGTGTGTGTGTGTGTGTGTGTGTGTGTGTGTGTGTGTGTGTGTGTGCGCGTGTGTGTGCAACTGCATAATACTTTACACTAGTTTCATTGTTTGCCATCTAATTCGGCTGCTGGAGACTAACTTGTGATTTGTGGCCTTTTCATCTGAAGCTTTGAAAAGCAGTCATAAAATAGTGTCTATGCATGCTCAGTAATCCAGGGAAGGAATCACAGGAAGTTGAATCAGTTCATGTGGGAGAAACATTTCATCACTCATCTAAGTGACCTCTTCAATCACCATCTTACAATGCTGTGATTGCTACTATTCCCCAATCTTCTGTGGATAGTACACATGGCCATTGTAACTCTAGTTAAGGGTCACAGTAATTTGCATATGAGACCGATCGTTGGTTTGGGTCGTTATACCACTGTATTGTTTATAAGGGTGGGATACCTGCAGTCAGTTTAGACTGAAGAGGTCACTTAGATGATGATGAAACTTATCTGTCAATAAACGTTGCATCCAGGTGAACTGATTCAACCTTCTGTGAGTCACAAATCAAGTTAAGGTTGAAATAATAATCACAAATCACATTAACTCAACTCTCCACACATGCGATGATTACTTATAGATCTGGGGAAAATGGTACCTGGATAGGCAGCTTGGAATACAGTAGAGATTAGATCATTAAGTACTAACTAAACCTCGGCTTTGAGCTGAGTGTAAATAGTTGGATGGCACGGTGGCACAGTGGTTAGCACGGTCGCCTCACAGCAAGAAGGTCCTGAGTTCGAGCCCCGAGGTAGTCCAACCTTGGGGGTTGTCCCGGGTCGTCCTCTGTGTGGAGTTTGCATGTTCTCCCTGTGTCTGCGTGGGTTTCCTCCAGGGGCTCCGGTTTCCTCCCACAGTCCAGAGATAAGTAGGTCAGGTGAATTGGCTGTACTAAATTGTCCCTAGGTTTGAATGTGTGTGTGGGCCCTGTGATGGCCTGGCGGCCTGTCCAGGGTGTCTCCCTGCCTGCCACCCAAT
Source organism: Lampris incognitus (assembly GCF_029633865.1). Taxonomy (NCBI): domain Eukaryota; kingdom Metazoa; phylum Chordata; class Actinopteri; order Lampriformes; family Lampridae; genus Lampris; species Lampris incognitus. Next base: position 2,760,085 of record NC_079218.1, read on the forward strand.
GACTACTGGGATAGGCTCCAGCATCCCTGCGACCCTGAGCAAGATAAGCGGTTTGGAAAATGGATGGAAATCACATTGATTAGTAACAGTGTGTACTAATTTGTAACTACCCTTCATCTTACAGCTACTACATGAAACATTGTCCAATAATTTTTCATCTAGCTGCTGATTTTAACAGCAAAAAGGACATCCTGCTCCAATTTATGCCTTTATCTTATTCCACCTAGATTATTACACAGATTTTTATGTTGGTATCAGTCATTCATTGCTGTTCTTCCTTCAGCTGGCATGTAATGCATCTGTCAGAATGCATCAGTCCTATACAGTGCTGCTGCCTTCTCTTGAGCTCACAGCATCGTCCAGAATTGACCCCCAGTTTACTTACTATGCATTGTTTTTTGCCTGAATGATCTGCCTCTTCATCAGATTATTCAAAGATAATTCACAGATCCTTCTCTGAATTCAAAGATCATTCTCTGAATGATCTATGATGGCCTGGTGGCCTGTCCAGGGTGTCTCCCTGCCTCCCGCCCAATGACTGCTGGGATAGGCTCTAGCATCCCTGCGAGCCTGAGAGCAGGATCAACAGTTTGGATAATGGATGGATGGATCTGCCTCTCTGCTACGTCGTGGATATCTTCCACCCTGTGATGACCAAGAACTCATTGCAGTTCCCTGGTTAATGCTGAAGCTCCATGGAGATGGGGGGCGGCATGGCTCAGGAGGTAGAGTGGGTCGTCTTGTAATTGGAAGGTCTCTGGTTCGATCCCCAGCTCCTGCTGAGAGCGTGTCAAAGTGTCCTTGAGCAAGACACTGAACCCTTAACTGCTCCTGATGAGCAGGTTGGCACCTTGCATGGCAGCCTCCTCCATCAGTGTGTGAATGGGTGAATGTGAGGCGTGCATTGTAAAACACTTTGAGTGGTCGGTAGACTAGAACGGTGCAATATAGATGCAGTCCATTTACCATTTAACTAGCTACAGTGTAGACCTACCATGCAAGCACAAACAATAGAAAACCTTCCAAAGGCATAATATGAGGCATAAAGGCCAATTTGTACTCCGGCAGATTATGATAAACTGATCAACGTCGCCGCAATGTCCGCGACGTCCATCTCCACTCGACTTTGATCTTGGACTCTGTCGCTCATAAAAGGTATGAACAAATGAGTAATGATAGAATGCATTGCTCAAGTTTAGCTATTTGGGCTCAAGACTTGGAGGTGGAAAAAGCAGGAGAAAAATGTACTGTTGGTGCATTTGTGGGCTTCCAGCAACACTTTCAGATGCTCAGAGCTCATATTTTGTATGAGGAAAGTGAATGCAAGAAGGGGAAACACTTCGTCAATACTGTACACGTCTTCAAGAAATGCCCCCGGCGGACAACGAGTGTTTCTGCACATGCTGTATGTAGAATGTCATCAGACAACTGTCAACGACTGCTCTCTCTGGCAGGAGCGCCACATTGTAATAGCACTTATTAGATTTTCAACAAAACTATGATCCTCGATTAAAGCAGGCGATGTGACGATTGGAATAAGAACCTTCTATAATGGCCGCCTATAATGTCATGACAACCGAGCTGGTGATGGGGTCAAAGTCAAAAAATTTGGAGGTCTCTGTAATTGGTACAACGACCGTTGCAACTCTGACAGGTCGCTCATTGCTCAAAGGTTAAATGAAAACTCATGGCGACAGACCATCAAATGTAATTGTCATTATTAGCGATGACGATAAATACCTGAAGTTATAAACTGGCCTCAATTTATTCTGAAAAAATCACCAACTTCCTGAAATTCCTCTTTTGTCCATCCGGGGATGCGAATACTGTGCTGGAAACCCTGGGAGAAAGGAGAGAGAATTGAAAAAAAATATTTTACATTTAATTTACATAGTCCGTCTTCCATGATGGAGTAAATCCCATCCAAAATTAACCTAACCCTCGCTTTGAAAATGTATTTTTGTTTATGGTCTTAATGCACCAACTTGGAAGTCCTCCAGCAGGCATTTGAATTCTACTGAAGTGTATTTTTGGAGCACGGTTAGCTGTTTGTTTGTCAGCTATGTATAGGGCCATTTCAGATCTATTTTAATACAAGAATCCGATAAAATAATCCATGGATGACATGGTTCATTTCTCTAACTGGACCTCGCTGTACTTCTGACCTGGTAGATTAAATGTCTTAACCATGTTGTGAAGAAGGTTATCTGGACCAAAAAACAAAAACAAAAGCAGATTATTACAGATCACAGCAGTAAAAGTCACTTGGTGTCCTGTGTGGTCAGTGTCCTGTGTGGTCTTTGTGACCTCTGTGGTCTTTGTGTCCTGTGTGGTCTTTGTGTCCTGTGTGGTCTTTGTGTCCTGTGTGGTCTTTGTGTCCTGTGTGATCCTGTTGGTTTGGTTGGGCTGAGCAGGCCACGGACCTGTTCAGCTCTTGGACGCTGACAGTCAAAGCTCACATTTAGCTAATGTGTGAACGGCCCTGTGAGCAGTTAAGGCTCTGAATATATTAAGCCACAGATTGCAGGCCTGTTAGTGTGCTCTTTGTGAAATTGGTTTTTAATTCATAATTAACAATTTCACATTAAACACTAATGGTCCCTGATGGAAGTCAGTTTTGCTCCCCACAGGATACGAGAGGCATCATCAACCATTGTGATGGATTTTAAACTGAAAGAGTGACGTCAGTGATGCCTGACATTTGTAATTGTTGATATAATCTGCCACCGCAGCTCAGACATGCTCCTGACTGAAAGGATTATCATTTTTAACTTTGAGATACAAACCAAAAAATTGCATAAAACAAATCTGCTCAAATATACTTGGTGTGAAAGACAGCGATGGATCAAATTGGGATTGATATGGTGGCATGCTGCTGGCCAATAAAACACATTTGAAGTACACAGTTCATAAATACAACCTAGATCCATCCTTCCATCCATTATCCAGACCGCTTATCCTGCTCCCAGGGTCGCGGGGAGGCTGGAGCCTATCCCAGCAGTCATTGGGCGGCAGGTGGGGAGACACCCTGGACAGGCCGCCAGGCCATCACAGGGCCCACACACACACACACACACACGTTTCACTATCCTTATGAGGACCCCTCATTGACTGCATTCATTTCCTAGCCCTTAACCCTAACCTTAACCACACAAGCTACATGCCTAACCCTAACCTTAACCCTAAAACCAAGTCCTATCCCCTAAAATAGACCCTTTTACTTGTGAGGACCTCTAGAATGTCCACACAAGGTAGGTGGTTTCTGGTTCTTTTTATCCTATTGAGGACATTTGGTCCACATTAGGATAGCTAAACATGTACACACACACACACACACACACACACATTCACACCTAGGGACAATTTAGTACGGCCGACTACCCTGAGGCTCGAACCCAGGTTTGCTGTGAGTCAAGTAAATTCTTTATGAGACAGTACAAGCCTGTTTCATGCCATAAGCAATCATCGGCTGTCAAATTGTTTTGCTCCTTATTTGTTGAGCACTTTCCCTTCCATTGAGTAATATATATATATGTGTGTGTGTGTGTGTGTGTGTGTGTGTATATTAAATCTCATCACAAAACATTGAGTCAGCTGACAGCAGATCCGGCTTTCAAAATGAGTACTGTATGACCAGAACTATGCAGAAGAGAATGCATTTCAGAAATCAGAAAACTATATTGGTCAAGACACTGTGGGATCATCACATACATTGTATTGTACATTTTCTTGTTGTTGCTGACGCTGTGCAACAACTAACTCACCATTTGCACACAGTTTACATACAAGTAGTGAATAGTGAAGCTTTAAGCATGCCAACTGAAACGTCACTCGCAAAAGTATTTTTTATATATATTTTTTCACAAGTTAAATGCATTAAACAATAACAAATTAATCAAAACAGATCTGGAGGAAGAGTTTGGGAGGGAGGGCTGGAGAGAGAGAATTAGAGCGAGACAGACAGCTGTGTTTCACCCCCTAAAGAAATGTCCATTAGAAAGGCTGCTACTGAGAGGAATTCAACTATCATATTGCACCATCGTGCACTTTCATATACTGGCTACACATTGCTGCCTTTCTTTGCTTAAAAACCAAGAATGTACAGGATTTTTTTTCCCCTTACCAGCAAAACTGAAGATACAAATAAAATTCTTTAGCAGTGAGCTCAGGCTGGCACCCAATAATAGCCCTGTCAAGCTGTGTTGTCAGTCTAGTAGGAGTCCTCGGCAAGTAATTTTCAACAATGGGAACCTCTTAAATGTCATTAAACTTGAAGGTTGTCTCCAGGTTCTCCCTAGAAGAATCTGCATCTGCCCCCCCCCAAAAAAACCCTCCACTAATTTAAAGCGCTGCTAATAGAAGATTCCCAAGGATTACATGACTTTTTTTCTTCAGTCAGTGGAGCCTTTTTCATTTTTCATGGAGCTGAATATCTCATCCCACAAATACCGTATCAATAATTCAGTCGTCTGGTGCTCCCCAGATGATGAGGTTGCTTTACCCCTTTTCTTCCCCCACCCCGCCATGCCAGTGTCCTGACATGACGAATCGGCATGCAAAAGGATGGCCCATTAGGCTGGGCCTGCCAGCCGGCCAAGCATCTGACTTCATCACCTTTAGAAAAAACAGTTGTTCCCTCTTTCACAATGAGACTCAGAATGAGATGAAGTGGCTCAGTGTTGATGATATCAGCCTCAGGTGCATTCAAGCGCCTAGATGTAGTAAATCAGGCATAAAATTAATTTCCAGACTTCGATTATACTGGGGCACATGTAATGATGCCAGTATTCATCATTGTAGTTGGGATCTCTCATCTGCAGTTGAGATCTGTCACTTGATTTGTCTCGCTGTCTGCAGATGTTGCACATCTCCATCACAAAAGTCCATCCGTGCACCTTGCTGATCCTTTCCAACCAAACGCTGGCCTACACGGAGGATGCAGAGTTTCCTCCCATCCCGTGTGTGTGTGTGTGTGTGTGGGGGGGTGTTACATAGCTTACTGTTGGTCTTTGTTTGGGCAAGTGGAAAATTGGGATGCGAAAAAAAGGACTTTGATTTTGGATCGTGCAGATTTCACATTGATCATAGTGGACAAAGCTGTTTTGTCACTGGTTCTCAGTGTCATTCGTCTGTTGTCTTTGGTCGCCCACTTGTTTTCTCGCTCTTTACATCCTCGCTACTTTTCCATCCCTCCATGCGATCTGTCTCTCAGTCTCTGTGTTTTGTCATGTGCAATAACCGGAAAAGAGTATATCATTGCTTCTCTTTTCTCTGCGGGATAACATTACATTACATTACAGTTATTCAGCCGACGCTTTTATCCAAAGCGACTTACAATAAGTGCATCATTTAACGTAGGAGATCAGGAGAACTACTAGTCATCAGAGGTCATAAGTGCATCTAAACAAGCATCTAGGAGCAAAACCAGTGCTAAAGTAAAAGCGCAAGAAAGAGATTTTTTTTTTAATGAGTGAATACAATAAGTGCTAAGAACAAGTAACAGGGTAGTAGTTCTTAAAGAGGTGAGTTTTCAACCTGCACTGAAAAATGGGCAGGACTCCGCTGTCCTGACATCAGTGGGGAGTTCAGCCCACCACTGTGGGGCCAGGACAGAACAGAGCCGGGACCGGGTCGATCGGCAGCAGGGGCCTCTGAGTGACGGGGCAACCAGGCGTCCCGAGGCAGCAGAGCCAAGTGGTTGGGCAGAGGTGTAGGGCTTGACCATGGCCTGGAGACAGGACGGAGCTGTTCCTTTCACTGCCCTGTAGGCTAGCACCAGAGTCAACATCCGTATCTGTACTCTCTAGAAGAAGACTATATTAACTAGCGGTTAATGTGTTGTAATGTCCACATTTTTATGGCTTTTTTATTTTGTAGACAACCTAATAACAATCAGTGTTAATAGGAAGACTGACAAACACCTACCATTGTAGTAAGTTGATTTTGCCGTGTCACCACCATATCACCATGTCTGTGCCATGTCACCACTATGTTACCATGTCACCACCATGTCACCACGTCTGTGCCATGTCGCCACCATGTTACCATGTCACCACCATGTCACCACATCTGTGCCATGTCACCACCATGTCACCGTGTCTGTGCCATGTCGCCACCATGTTACCACATCTGTGCCATGTCACCACCATGTCACAGTGTCTGTGCCATGTCACCACATCTGTGCCATGTCACCACCATGTCACAGTGTCTGTGCCATGTCACCACTATGTTACCATGTCACCACCATGTCACCGTGTCTGTGCCATGTCGCCACCATGTTACCATGTCACCACCATGTCACCACGTCTGTGCCATGTCACCACATCTGTGCCATGTCACCACCATGTCACAGTGTCTGTGCCATGTCGCCACCATGTTACCATGTCACCACCATGTCACCACATCTGTGCCATGTCACCACCATGTCACAGTGTCTGTACCATGTCACCACTATGTTACCATGTCACCACCATGTCACCACATCTGTGCCATGTCACCACCATGTCACAGTGTCTGTGCCATGTCACCACATCTGTGCCATGTCACCACCATGTCACAGTGTCTGTGCCATGTCACCACTATGTTACCATGTCACCACCATGTCACCGTGTCTGTGCCATGTCGCCACCATGTTACCATGTCACCACCATGTCACCACGTCTGTGCCATGTCACCACATCTGTGCCATGTCACCACCATGTCACAGTGTCTGTGCCATGTCGCCACCATGTTACCATGTCACCACCATGTCACCACATCTGTGCCATGTCACCACCATGTCACAGTGTCTGTACCATGTCACCACTATGTTACCATGTCACCACCATGTCACCACTATGTTATCATGCCACCACCATGTCACCACGTCTGTGCCATGTCACCACCATGTCACCACGTCTGTACCATGTCACCACATCTGTGCCATGTCACCACCATCTCACCACATCTGTGCCATGTCACTACCATATTACCATGTCTGTACCATGTCACCACCATGTCACCACATCTGTGCCATGTCACTACCATATTACCATGTCTGTACCATGTCACCACTATGTTACCATGTCACCACCATGTCACCACTATGTTATCATGCCACCACCATGTCACCACGTCTGTGCCATGTCACCACCATGTCACCACGTCTGTACCATGTCACCACATCTGTGCCATGTCACCACATCTGTGCCATGTCACCACCATGTCACCACATCTGTGCCATGTCACTACCATATTACCATGTCTGTACCATGTCACCACCATGTCACCACATCTGTGCCATGTCACTACCATATTACCATGTCTGTACCATGTCACCACCATGTCACCACATCTGTGCCATGTCACTACCATATTACCATGTCTGTACCATGTCACCACATTTGTGCCATATCACCACCATGTCACCATGTTCTCATCATGCATGTTCCTGATACCCTCATGTTTCCTACCAGTAAATCTTTTGTGTCACCAGTTACCACATCTGCATTTGGGTCCTCAGTGCTGCCATCATGGTATACTCATAGCTTTCAGCTCTGTGAAAGCGTGTGGTCAAAATGCGTTCATGGATAACTATATTTAGTTGGCATTTTGACTGAGTTAACGTGATCTAAGAGCTGATGGAAAAGCTCTTGTTGATGCATGTGACATGACCGACTGCAGGTGATGTAGAAAACCAAGTAATTGTGGACATAACCCATTGTCAGCTCTTGTTGACATCATGCTTTGTGTAAAATGATCAATAAACAGTGAAGAGAAACCAAGAGCCCCCATATTTCTTTTTTTCTTTGCAGTGTTTAGGATGTATTTCTTATTTAACCCTTCCACTTAAACCAATTCACAGCTGTTGTTGAGAAACAAAATGTGATCCATATTAACACATAAGTTGTGGGTCCCTGGTCCAAAAAGTTGATGTTCAGCCAAGTCTTATTTACAGTTTGTCTACATTTTCTTTGGGAAAAACATGGTAACTAAGGGTGTTGTGATCTTAGGTCTTGGCGTCATGCCGTAACTTCATGTTAAACTCATCAGAGCCCACTTCCCTGTCACAGAGCCGTCACTTACTTGATGAGTGCTCCTGTAATCTGGCAATTTCTCAGGACCCTGTCGGCCTTTTAACGCATTAGATCAGGGCGGTGCTCCATGTCCGACCGTGGCAATAATGCAGGTCAGCCAGGAGACTTTGATTTAATTTCACACAAGTTAGAAAATCAGATAGATTAGAAAAATCTCTCCAGAAGTCAGTGGATCAAAGGATTAACGGTAGACCTTGTGCGGTAAAACGGGAGCTGCAGCGTGGCTCGATTGTATGCTGTCATCAGAAATATCACCGCTTCACTTTGTCTGAGGTATTGCGTTCAGAATGAATGTTTGTTTTGCATTTTTCATTTCGTGTCCATACTTCGTATTGCCTTCATCACCCTTTCTAGAGAGCGGTGTAATAATGCTTTGTGCTCAGCTGAGCCTCAAGACAAAAATGAATCGATGGTGTGTGTTGATGGGCAGATGAGATGTCCCAAACCTTTGCCGGCTTGGATGCATTTTAAACAGCATAGATCATTTTTCTGCCTCCAACATTTGCAAACTTCAATAAAGGCTTATCATGGGCCCTTGTCAGGTAGATTGAAAACACTAGATTGCCCATAGGTTAGGATGAACTGTCCAAAGTGTCTACCTGCCTCCACCCAAAGTATGTGGAGATGGGCTCTGGTGCCCGTGACTCTGAAGAGCAGGAAGTGGGTGAAGAAAGTTAGTGAATAAGTTAATGCGAGTCCCCCTTGGCCAATCAGTGCCAATGCAAAACATGGATCTGAATGCTAGTCAACACTTGTGCTGGTGCAGAATACATTTTTAATTCATAATGATAATTTTTTGTTTTTCTCTTTCCATTCTCTCTCTAGGTAAGTGAAGCACATTTCTCAGACTGATTGAAGGTGGACTGCCTTGGGGTAACTCATTCAGCCACGATATCCACTTATGGTACAGTACCTACTCTCCATGCTGATGAAGTCTGTGTTTCTCCTAGTTAACAAACAAACTGTGTGAAATTCATTGGGAGGGGGTGAACTTTGGCACTGTTGCAGTTTTGTATTTCTCAGAAAGTCATTATGATAGCTTTTGGCCATTTGGAATTGCCTTGTGTTTTCAGGAAGTTTTGATGATTGAATGTCACTGTGTCAATTTGCACGCCACTAATTGAGTATTGTTATGGCTCATTAACCTGAAATGAGTCACTGACCTCCCTTAAAGGAAACAGTGAATTTAGATGAAGTGTTAATTTACCAAGAAATCCAGTTTAGTTTGCAGGTTACTCATAATTAAATTAGGGCAACAGTACGAACATGTCTTTGCGTTTTAAGAAAGTGTAATCTTAATGACCGCTGAGCCTTCTTTTTACACTTGTTATATGGCAGCATATATACCGTCACCGTAATATATATTTTTATTAAATATATATATATATATATATATATATATATATATATAGCGTTTTTCTCTGAAACCGTCAATGGTGTTGTAAGTGCTCAACTAATGAGGAGTGGAATATCAACATGGGTACAGGAAAAAAAGATTTTAATACATTGCAGTACAGGCCTGTTTCGTGCGTCGTGCACTCATCAGCTGCTAATGGGATAGGCGCCAGCATCCCCGCGACCCTGAGAGCAGGAAAAGCAGTTTGGATAATGGATGGATGAACATGATAACTGATATTAGCAGCACATGACCAACAAGCCGCTCTAATGATTATATTTATTTAAGGATATCCAGCACATGTGCTCAGCAGAAACTTGTAGACGTCATGACAAAACTGCGTTTGATATTGCATCGACATCTTAGAAAGTGCAGCATCTCTGCCTTTTAGTGAGACAGTCTAATGTGTGCACTGACAGGATGACATACTAGTGTTGCAGCAGATGGTTGGACAGCAGTCCTCTTGAATTAATAATGAACTGCATGAATTGGAAAAAAGTTACAATAATAGTGCACAATTTAAGAAAAACTCAAGTTATAAAAGTGATTGGGCTTACTGATGACTGGTAGAGATGGAGGTACAATTCTTCAATCAGTCGTTTGCAGACACAGATGAATGTATCTTTTAATCCCTTTCAGCCCGGTTAATATGAATGGTTTGACCCACATTGTGGGAAAGGCAAGCAATGCTACTCGGCTGAGTTACTGGAGGTCCAACTTTGTGGTTATTTTAGGCCGTTTTGAAGGTCTTTGCCATGTTGGATCTTTCCTGTTGATTGTGCATGAGAACGGTGCGACAGTGTTCGCTGCAGGATGAAGATGTGAGGCCTTCATTGGTCTCAGTGGCTGCTTACACACAGCATAGTTACTGCATCTGAGCAAAGAAATGGTTCATTCCAATTTAGCATTTAATTAATTTAATTTAATTAATACATGTATTCTAATTAATACATTTAATTTAATGCATTGTAAATTTACATTCAAAATTTATACATTTTTCACAGATGCTCTTTTGTTTTTACAGTGTTTATATTTTGATTAACTACTGTTATTGTTGTGCGTATTGTTGAGGAAAAAAAAGTTAAATGTTTAATGTGGTCATTCATTTGGTTTTAATTGAATTCCTGAATCTAATTAGAATGTGACAGCCAAGTATGACAATCATTATTTTGCAGTACTTGTTATAAGCATGCTCCCTCCTCTCGCAGCCTTTCTTCTGCTCAGCTCTAACAGGCCATCCATCAGTCATGCAGTCAGTCTAAGCATCATCCGTCTCTTCATCATCTGTGTCTTCATCACTCAGCTGACAGTATAGCTCCTGGCATTAAGGGGAAGGTACTGCCTCAGCGTTTGCGTTTGACACCTTGCTGGGTGTCACGCAGCATAATTGAGTTCAAATTGAATATCAGTTCCCAATCAGCACAATTAACAGAAGATGGGATTGTCTTGTGAGGGCGCAGACTGGATCATCAGACTTTACCTTAACACTCACACAGTCATGGCATGTCAAATCTGCTGAAATTGGCCATAGTCTAATGCTGGATGGAGAGTCACGTAGACACAGGTTTGTAACCTTAATTATGTCTGCCAAATTGAATGTGCATGCACTTACAGATTGGTGGACAAAAATACCATAAATTAACAATGCACTGTAGAGTATAGTGTATGCATTTACTGTAAGCTGTCCATGACCACCCCACCTCGTAATCTTGTTGCTCCCACTCTTCTCCTTAAATAGCTCCACATTCAAAATAGTCTGACAGCCCAAATAACTAGACTAGTATCTAAACTCCAAATTTTAAGGAAAAAAAAACAATTTGTGGTTGCATCTTCGCTTACTGCCCATCTAAAATCCAATGATTTCAGATAGGCAGTAAGTGGACTGTCTTACCTCCTGATCAGACTTGTTGAATCGATCAGTTGGAGCTGGCCCGATTATATCAAACATCTTATTTTCACCACTAGAATATGGACACAAGTCTAAGCTCATCACGAATGTGCGCACTTCTCTGACTGCAGTCGTAACCAGTGTGCTTGTATTATACAAGTTTAATTGGCGAAAGTCAGTTGTTAAATGTGTGATGCGGAGTCTTTTCCCAGTCAGCTACAGGAATTTAAAATTCTCCTGAGCATAGTCACATCTTAAGAGCCATCCTTAAAGTTACCAACGAGCTCCTTTTCTCTGACACCAGCAGCCTCAGCATTGCCGTACTTGTCGACCTCAGTGCAGCTTCTGGCAGAGTAGATCACTCAGCCCTCATCTCTGAGCTTCAAACCCCCCCTTTCCATCAGAGACACTGTCTACCCGGAGTTAAATATCAGTACCAAGGGTGTCTGGATGGCATGGCGGTCTATTCCGTTTCCTACCAACATGGGGATCGCCAGTTCGAATCCCCGTGTTACCTCCAGCTTGGTCAGGTGTCCCTACAGACACAATTGACCGTGTGTACTGGTGGGAAGCCGGATGTGGGTATGTGCCCTGGTTGCTGCACTAGCGCCTCCTCTGGTCGGGTGAGGTGCCTGTTCAGGGGGGAGGGGGAACTGGGGGGAATAGCGTGATCCTCCCACGTGCTATGTCCCCCTGGTGAAACTCTTCACTGTCAGGTGAAAAGAAGCGGCTGGTGACTCCTCCACATGTATCAGAGGAGGCATGTGGTAGTCTGCAGCCCTCCCCGGATCAGCAGAGGGGGTGGAGCAGAGACTGGGATGGCTCGGAAAATAGGATAATTGGACAAGTACAATTGGGGAGGAAAGGGGGGGGTTAAAAAAATAATAATAATAATATATATATATATATACATATATATATATATATACTATATATAAAAACCCCAATTCCAATGAAGTTGGGACGTTGTGTAAAACGTGAATAAAAACAGAATGCAATGATTTGCAAATCCTTTTCAACCTATATTCAATTGAATACACTACAAAGACAAGATATTTAATGTTAAAACTGATACATTTTATTGTTTTTTGCAAATATTCACTCATTTTGAATTTGATGCCTGCAACACGCTCCAAAGAAGCTGGGACAGGGGTAACAAAAGACTGGGAAAGTTGAGGGATGCTCAAAAAACACCTGTCTGGAACATTCCACAGGTGAACAGGTTAACTGGGAACAGGGGAGTGTCATGATTGGGTAGAAAAGGAGCATCTCCGAAAGGCTCAGTCGTTCACAAGTGGACAAGTGTGCTGTGGTCTGACGAGTCCACATTTCAAATTGTTTTTGGAAAATATGGACGTGGTGTCCTCCGGGCTAAAGAGGAAAAGGACCATCCAGATTGTTATCAGCCCAGAGTCCAAAAGCCAGCATATGTGATGGTATGGGGGGGGGGGGTGTTAGTGCCCATGGCATCATGGGTAACTTGCACATCTGTGAAGGCACCATTAATGCTGAAAGGTACATACAGGTTTTGGAGCAACATGTGCTGCCATCCAAGCGACGTCTTTTTCAGGGACGTCCCTGCTTATTTCAGCAAGACAATGCCAAGCCACATTCTGCAGGTGTTCCACCAGCGGGGCTTCGTAGTAAAAGATACAACAACGGAGACCCCGGACTGTTGAGCAACTGAAGTCGTACATCAGCAAGAATGGGAAAGGATTCCACCTACAAAGCTTCAACAAGTAGTGTCCTCAGTTCCCAAACGCTTGTTGAGTGTTGTTAAAAGGAAAGGTGGTGTAACACAGTGGTGAACATGCCCCTGTCCCAGCTTCTTTGGGACGTGTTGCAGGCATCAAATTCAACATGAGGGAATATTTGCAAAAAACAATAAAGTTTATCAGTTTGAACATTAAATATCCCAACTTCATTGGAATTGGGGTTTGTGTGTGTGTGTGTGTGTGTGTGTATATATATATACATATATATATATATACATATATATATATATATATATATATATATATATATATATATATATATACTTACCACAAAAAGTAAGGAAATGTATGTTTGGTAGATTATTTCTTTGTTGTAACAATGCTTCTTGGCAGTAAATCTTATACCGTTTGAAAGCCTGTTTATTTGCCTTTTAAATGGGGCCACATGCATATGTGGGATGAGCAGCAGAGCTGAGTATGTGGGTTGCGCCCATGAAAAATTTGCTAAATTTTCTCTGCCAATGCCAAACAGCTTATTTTGCTGTTGCTATTGACTCTTGTTTTGAGCTTCTGTTACCCCAGGTGCTGACAGTCAGCTGCCTGATATAAGATTTATTGCCAAGAAGCATCGTTACAACAAAGACATAATCTACCAAACACACATTTCCTTACTTTTTGTGCCAAGTTTATAAACATATATATATTGTGGCGGCCACTAGGGGCTATGCCTCTCACCGAGCAGGGCTGTGAGCTGGGGGCGTGGTTTACGTTCCCGGGCTTCTGGTGCAAGGTTGTTCCTGCTGCAGTTGGTTTTGGAGCTGAGGAATGAACTTCAAACTCGCCTTGGCCTCCTGTGTTTTTCCTCATTCCTGCCACATTGGTGACCCCGAATTGAACATGTTTGGAGCAGAAGATGTGTGTGAATCCACTTCGGCCACGCTGCCCCAACTCTCACAGCGGTTGTTCTCGCTGCGGCTGTGAAGCTCCCAGAGTTCTGGCAGAGCGACCCGGCCTCGTGGTTCCAGCATGTCGAGGCGCTGTTCCACCTGTGTGGAATCTCCGCGGACGACTCCAGATACTATCTGGTCGTCGCTGCGCTGGACCAGCAGTCCACACGCCGGGCCATGCAGCTGTTGCGCGCCCCTCCGCAACACGATAAATACGTCGCCCTCAAACATCTTCTGCTCCGGAGGTACAGCCTATCTGCCGCAGAAAGGGCAGATAGGATCCTTTCCCTATCCGGTTTGGGCGACGGGACGGCTGTGGATCTCATGGACAATATGCTGTCGCTGCTAGGCTCGGACGAAGTCGGGTTCCTTTTCCCGCACGTTTTCCTGCGCCAGCTCCCGTCTCCTGTGCGCGCGGCTTTGGCTAACTCCCCGTGTCTGGCCGCTGGTGACTGCCGAGGTTTGGCTGAGGAGGCCGATCGGGTCCTGCTGGCTACCAGACGGTTCTCTGTGCAGAGTGGTGCATCTGAGCCTCTGCAGCCGATGTCGGAGGACGCGGACCCGGCAGTGGTGGCTGGAGTGACTGCCCGGAGACGGCGCGGGAGAGGCCTCTGTTTCTTCCACCAGCGGTTCGGCGGCAAGGCGAGGCGCTGCGTCCCTCCGTGCACGTTTGAGGCGGCGGGAAACTCCAGGGCAGCGCTCAGTAGCAGCTGTGGGCGCTGGCGGACGTAGTGAGCTGCTCTTCATTAAGGACACGATGTCAGGAAGACGGTTTCTGGTGGACTCAGGCTCGCAACAGAGCCTACTCCCTCCTGCTAAGACAGACAGGTCGGCCGAAGGCGGCGGCCCACAGTTGAGGGCAGCTAACGGTTCGTCCATTGCGATGTTTGGCACAAGGTTGGTGACTGTTTGTTTCCACGGGCGCCATTTTGAGTGGGACTTTGTAGTCGCCTCCATTACTGTTCCTATTATCGGCGCGGATTTTCTGTGTGCTAATGGTCTGCTGGTTGATGCTGCAAACCGCCATTTAATTGATGCTGTGTTTTCCGCCCCTTCTCCGTGCGAGACAAGGGGGAGCCGGGCCGTTAACACACGCTAACTTTTTAGCATCAGGGGATGTTTTTCAACGTTTGCTGGCGGATTTTCCATCGGTGACTCCACCTGCCTTTTCCACCGCGGTTACTAAACACGGGGTAGAACATTTCATTCCCACTCTGGGACCGCCAGTTTTTGTGCGCGCGCGGCGCCTCAACACAGTAAAATGGGCTCCAGCTAAGGAGGAGTTCGCCATCATGGAGCGTCTGGGTATAGTGAGGCGTTCCAACAGCCCGTGGGCCTCGCCGCTTCACATGGTGCCGAAGGCGGATGGGTTTTGGCGGCCTTGCGGTGACTTTTGCCGCCTGAACAATGTCACCGCCAATGAGCGCTATCCCATCGACGTGCCCAAGACCGCAGTGATCACCCCGTTTGGGCTTTTTGAGTTCATGCGCATGCATTTTGGCTTGAAGGGGGCAGCGCAAACCTTTCAGAGGCTGATGGACTCGGTGTTGCGTGACCTTGCTTTCATGTTCGTTTTATCTCGACGACATATTAGTGGCCAGTCCGTCAGCTGAAGAGCACCTGGCGCACCTGAAACAGGTTTCCCGTCGTCTGGACGAACACGGCCTGATAGTCAACCCGGCCAAGTGTCAGTTTGGACTGCCGGTGATTGACTTCTTGGGCCACCGCATTTCGCCGCAAGGCGCGGTCCCGTTGACTTCTAAGGTGCAAGCGGTGGTGGAATTTCCCCGCCCGGTCTCTGTTAAGGCATTGCAGGAATTCTTGGGCATGGTGAATTTTTATAACCGTTTCCTCCCTCAGCCACTTTACGAAGCCCTGCGGCTTAAGAAGGCTAACGACCCTGTCGACTGGACTTCCGAACGGGTCCAGGCCTTTGACGGAGCGAAGTGCGCCCTGGTTAACGCTGCCCTCCTCGCCCATCCCACACCCACGGCGTCCATAGCTTTAACAACCGATGCGTCTGACATAGCCGTGGGGGCTGTGGTTGAACAGCGTGTGGCGAATGCGTGGCAGCCACTCGCATTTTTTAGCCGCAAACTGCGAGATAGCGAGAGCAAGTACGGCGTTTTAGACCGGGAGTTGCTGGCACTGCACCTTGCAACCCGGCATTTCCGCTTCCTGCTGGAGGGTCGCCCATTCACGGCTTATGTGGATCATAAACCGCTGACTTTCGCCATGTCCAAGGTGACTGAGCAGTGGTCTGCTCGTCAGCAGCGCCACCTGGCGGCCATCTCTGAGTTCACAACGGACATCAGCATGTGGCCGGGAAGTCCAACCCTGTTGCTGATTGTCTGTCACGTGTGCTTGTGTGTCCTGTGCACCTCGGTGTGGATTTCTCCACTATGGCTGGCGACCAGCCCAGTGACCGGACGTCCTTGCCCTTAGGTCAACGCGTACCGGCCTCAAGCTGGAGGACGCTGTGATGCAGGAAGGCAGTCCTGTCCTCCTCTGCAATGTCTCCACTAGGGATGGGCATGATTAATCGATAATGGATACGTGATCATTAGGAAATTAGTCGATCACGTGGATTTTTTATTGATCAACATCCATATCACATAGAGGTTGAATTAATGAATCTCACTCCGTGGCAGCGATGTTGAAAGAATGAATTTCACTGCCTGGCAGTAATGAGACCTCTTAAGCAGGCGGGGTGCAATTTTTATATCTGGAGACCAAAAACTGAGCTAGTACCAACCGGCTACCATATTGGAAAAATAGCCTTCAACATGAAGCGCATAAAGCGAAGTGTGACTAGCGCAGCCACCGCGCTGGCGTCCGCCATGGCACTACTTTTCGGGAAGCAGTACTCCACTCTACGCGACATTGGCATCGAAGTAGAGGTTCGGAACTTTCTGAGGGAGACTCCCCCACCCCTGAATTGCAACCCCACAGACTGGTGGAAAGTGAATGGAGGGAGGTACCCCAGGCTGGTGAAGTTAGCGCGAAAATACCTCTGCATCCCCGCAACTTCGGTCCCTTGGGAGCGAGTTTTTTCAGCAGCTGGACTGACGGTCACTAGGCTGCGTTCAGTCGCGTCTCACCCCTGAGCATGTCAACATGCTCATCTTGCTGAACAAAAACCAGTAGGCTGGAATTACTTGCATTTGTTAAGAGTGGACTGTGGACAGTTATCCTTTATGTGAGTAACTTATTTATTTTATTTTCTCTCTCTCAGCTGGAGGCCTATTGGAGTCGTTCAAAGTTACATTTTGTGAAAAACTGTCAGCGCTAAGTAGGCCTAATGTTTTTATTTTATTTTTTAATTTGCATATTTTATACATAGCCTACATATAATTTATATTGTGGGGACATGTTTCTCAAAGAGGCTCAATAGTGTTTAAGAGCGCAGCAGCATTGGCTCTTTAATTTGTGAAGAGATTTGACTCGGCTGGGCTCGTGGCTGCCTTTTTTATGCGTCGTGACGGAATGTGATATGCCAGTTTTTTACAATTAAACAGTTAAACTTTAACTACCTTGTTTAAAAGCATTGTGGTTGTATTATAAGTTAACTATAAGTTAACTCCTTTGATGAATAAAGATTTAATTGAGGAAAAACACGCTTTCTTTAGTATTTCTGCCATAGGCATTTTTTTTCATTAAAAGTAATTAACAATTAATCGATAATTGATCGTTAATTTTCGCGATGATCGATCAAGGAAATTTGATCGTTTGCCCATCCCTAGTCTCCACCAGCCGTCCCCACCCTGTTGTTCCAGTGGCCTGGCGCCGTCGAGTTTTCGAATCGATTCACTCCCTCTCGCACCCTGGAGTTTGGGCGTCGGTGAAGTTGGTCGGTTCCAAGGATGCAAGGGCGCCAAGGGGTGGGCGGCTGCATGTGTGGCATGCCAGCACGCTACGGTCCACCAGCACACTAAGTCGCCCCTCGAACCGTTTCCGATCCCGGCCAGACTTTTCGACCACGTGAATGTGGACCTGGTGGGCCCTCTACCTTCTTCACAGGGTTTTACACACCTGCTCACAATGGTAGATCGGACCACCAGGTGGCCAGAGGCTGTCCCTCTGTCCTCCACAACATCCGTGGACGTTGCACGCGCGTTTCTTTCCTCCTGGGTCGCCCGTTTCGGCACTCCGTCAGATATCACCTCAGACAGGGGCCCCCAGTTCGTGTCAGAGCTCTGGTCGGCACTTGCGCGATCCTTGGGTGTGCAGGTACACCGCACTACCGCGTACCACCCGCAGGCTAAAGGCTTGTGTGAAGGGTTTTACCGGTCGCTCAAGGCGGCGCTGCGCTCTCGGATGGTAACTGGGTGGATCGTTTACCTTGGGTTATGCTCGGGTTGCGTTCGGCTCCTAAGGAGGACCTCGACGCTTCGCCCGCTGAGCTGGTGCTCGGTCAGCCGCTCCGCGTCCCTGGGGAATTTTTGCCTGGGAGTTCCGCTCCTCGACCCCGTCCGGCCGTTTATCCTATTTTGTCCGACAGCACTCGGGTTCCAGGCCCCGTTCACCACTGTTTTCCCCGGTCGTTCGTGCCTGCGGAGCTCTTGTCGGCTCGTTTTGTTTTTGTACGGCATGATGGTCATCGCTCGCCCCTCCAACCCCCATACGATGGCCCATTTCGGGTTCTTGAGACGGGTCCTAAGGGTTTTGTGCTGGATATGGGTGGGCGTAGGGAGCGTGTCACGCTTGATAGGCTTATACCGGTGCACAGGGTGGCAGGTGAAGTTGTGTTTCCGGCCCAGGTTCCCCGTCTGGGTTGTCCTCCTTCCGGGACCCCGGCAGTGTCTTCACGGGTTCAGCGTTCTGCTTCTCAGCCGGCATTGGACTGTGTTTCACCTACTGTTTCGGCTGAGGGACGGCGCAGCCGTTATGGCAGGCTGCTTAAGCCTCCAGTGAGACACTAAGTTTCTTTCCAGGAGTCCCTTCTGGGTGTTCGGGGGGAGGGGCTGTGTGGCGGACACTAGGGGCTGTGCCTCTCACCCAGCAGGACTGTGAGCTGGGGGCATGGTTTACGTTCCCGGGCTCTCTGGTGCAAGGTTGTTCCTGCTGCAGTTTGGTTTTGGAGCTGAGGAAAAAAGTTCAAACTCGCCTTCGTCTCCTGTGTTTTTCCTCATCCTGCCACTATATATATATATATATATATATATATATATATATACACTACCGTTCAAAAGTTTGGGATCACCCAAACAATTTCGTGTTTTCCATGAAAAGTCACACTTATTCACCACCATATGTTGTGGAATGAATAGAAAATAGAGTCAAGACATTGACAAGGTTAGAAATAATGATTTGTATTTGAAATATGATTTTTTTTACATCAAACTTTGCTTTCGTCAAAGAATCCTCCATTTGCAGCAATTACAGCATTGCAGACCTTTGGCATTCTAGCTGTTAATTTGTTGAGGTAATCTGGAGAAATTGCACCCCACGCTTCCAGAAGCAGCTCCCACAAGTTGGATTGGTTGGATGGGCACTTCTTTGAGCAGATTGAGTTTCTGGAGCATCACATTTGTGGGGTCAATTAAACGCTCAAAATGGCCAGAAAAAGAGAACTTTCATCTGAAACTCGACAGTCTATTCTTGTTCTTAGAAATGAAGGCTATTCCATGCGAGAAATTGTTAAGAAATTGAAGATTTCCTACACCGGTGTGTACTACTCCCTTCAGAGGACAGCACAAACAGGCTCTAACAGGTACTATTTAATGAAGATGCCAGTTGGGGACCTGTGAGGCGTCTGTTTCTCAAACTAGAGACTCTAATGTACTTATCTTCTTGCTCAGTTGTGCAACGCGGCCTCCCACTTCTTTTTCTACTCTGGTTAGAGCCTGTTTGTGCTGTCCTCTGAAGGGAGTAGTACACACCGGTGTAGGAAATCTTCAATTTCTTAGCAATTTCTTGCATGGAATAGCCTTCATTTCTAAGAACAAGAATAGACTGTCGAGTTTCAGATGAAAGTTCTCTTTTTCTGGCCATTTTGAGCGTTTAATTGACCCCACAAATGTGATGCTCCAGAAACTCAATCTGCTCAAAGAAGTGCCCATCCAACCAATCCAACTTGTGGGAGCTGCTTCTGGAAGCGTGGGGTGCAATTTCTCCAGATTACCTCAACAAATTAACAGCTAGAATGCCAAAGGTCTGCAATGCTGTAATTGCTGCAAATGGAGGATTCTTTGACGAAAGCAAAGTTTGATGTAAAAAAAATCTTATTTCAAATACAAATAATTATTTCTAACCTTGTCAATGTCTTGACTCTATTTTCTATTCATTTCACAACATATGGTGGTGAATAAGTGTGACTTTTCATGGAAAACACAAAATTGTTTGGGTGATCCCAAACTTTTGAACGGTAGTGTATATACCCGTTCAAAAGTTTGGGATCACCCAAACAATTTTGTGTTTTCCATGAAAAGTCACACTTATTCACCACCATATGTTGTGAAATGAATAGAAAATAGAGTCAAGACATTGACAAGGTTAGAAATAATGATTTGTATTTGAAATAAGATTTTTTTTACATCAAACTTTGCTTTCGTCAAAGAATCCTCCATTTGCAGCAATTACAGCATTGCAGACCTTTGGCATTCTAGCTGTTAATTTGTTGAGGTAATCTGGAGAAATTGCACCCCACGCTTCCAGAAGCAGCTCCCACAAGTTGGATTGGTTGGATGGGCACTTCTTGCGTACCATACGGTCAAGCTGCTCCCACAACAGCTCAATGGGGTTCAGATCTGGTGACTGCGCTGGCCACTCCATTACCGATAGAATACCAGCTGCCTGCTTCTGCTCTAAATAGTTCTTGCACAATTTGGAGGTGTGTTTAGGGTCATTGTCCTGTTGTAGGATGAAATTGGCTCCAATCAAGCGCTGTCCACTGGGTATGGCATGGCGTTGCAAAATGGAGTGATAGCCTTCCTTATTCAGAATCCCTTTTACCCTGTACAAATCTCCCACCTTACCAGCACCAAAGCAACCCCAGACCATCACATTACCTCCACCATGCTTAACAGATGGCGCCAGGCATTCTTCCAGCATCTTTTCATTTGTTCTGCGTCTCACAAACGTTCTTCTTTGTGATCCAAACACCTCAAACTTGGATTCATCTGTCCACACACTTTTTTCCAGTCTTCCTCTGTCCAATGTCTGTGTTCTTTTGCCCATCTTAATCTTTTTCTTTTATTGGTCAGTCTCAGATATGGCTTTTTCTTTGCCACTCTGCCCTGAAGCCCAGAATCCCGCAGCCGCCTCTTCACTGTAGATGTTGACACTGGTGTTTTGCGGGTACTATTTAATGAAGATGCCAGTTGGGGACCTGTGAGGCGTCTGTTTCTCAAACTAGAGACTCTAATGTACTTATCTTCTTGCTCAGTTGTGCAACGCGGCCTCCCACTTCTTTTTCTACTCTGGTTAGAGCCTGTTTGTGCTGTCCTCTGAAGGGAGTAGTACACACCGGTGTAGGAAATCTTCAATTTCTTAGCAATTTCTCGCATGGAATAGCCTTCATTTCTAAGAACAAGAATAGACTGTCGAGTTTCAGATGAAAGTTCTCTTTTTCTGGCCATTTTGAGCGTTTAATTGACCCCACAAATGTGATGCTCCAGAAACTCAATCTGCTCAAAGGAAGGTCAGTTTTGTAGCTTCTGTAACGAGCTAAACTGTTTTCAGATGTGTGAACATGATTGCACAAGGGTTTTCTAATCATCAATTAGCCTTCTGAGCCAATGAGCAAACACATTGTACCATTAGAACACTGGAGTGATAGTTGCTTGAAATGGGCCTCTATACACCTATGTAGATATTGCACCAAAAACCAGACATTTGCAGCTAGAATAGTCATTTACCACATTAGCAATGTATAGAGTGTATTTCTTTAAAGTTAAGACTAGTTTAAAGTTATCTTCATTGAAAAGTACAGTGCTTTTCCTTCAAAAATATGGACATTTCAATGTGATCCCAAACTTTTGAACGGTAGTGTGTATATATATATATATATATATATATATATATATATATATATATATCAGTACAAAAGTTATACACAACTGCAAGTCTGACATGACTCTGGTCACCCATGGTCACTCTGGTCACCCGGTTCAGTGATTGTTCCCCTCTTCCTTCTTTTTTTTTTCAAGGAAAAATCACCTTTATCACACCATTCACCACCAATTAGCACCGTCAGTTCCACCCTTATGCAGGATGATAGTCTACTCAGCATTACCAACAAGTCTGTCACAGTTGGCACCCACTGTACCCTGACTGAACTCACTGAACAAAAACCCTGGATGCTTTCAAACTTTCTCAAACTAAACTGGGACAAATCTGAAATCATCATTATTGGTCACAATTCCTAAAGCCAATCCAATCATCAGTCCCTCTGCAATGACGGCTCTGTGGTCGACACGTCGCCCGTACCCACAACCTTGATTTTTTTTTTTGTTGATCCCATCCATTTAATATAAAGCTCATAACAACCAAATAGAAGTAAAAGCCTTCTTTCATCCCAAGAACATTGCCTGTCTTTATCCTTCACTTTCATTCTCAGATGCCAAGACTCTTATTCATGCATTTCTCATCTTTTGATTGGATTACTGAAATAGCATCCTCTATGGCACATCTTTCATAATCCTAAACAAACTGCAATATGGCTACAACTCTCCTGTCCCTCAGCTCACCCACTTTCACTCGAGAGAACCCGTCCTTCAGAAAAATCCATTAAGCAAAGAATACAATTTGAACTGTAACTTAAAATCAACAAAACCCTTGGTAACCTGACCTCATTCTTCTCTCTGTCGTACCATCACACTCTTTCCTGTAAGGGCCCTGGTCGACCAATGTCGGGCCGTCGGTGAGCGTCTGGGACCCTAGTTTTTGCGGTGTGTCCCGCACCATTGGCCCTAGTCGGATCCCTGTCGGCAGCTTTTCGGCCGATTCAGCGTGTTGAATCGGTGGAGCATGTCGGTGAGAGAGATCACTCTGATTGGCTGTTCAGCTTAGTGAATCAGTGCAGAACATACATGCTAGTTGGCTATTGGCTGTAGTCTTTGCGATGTGTTCAAGTGCTACTTTTTGGACCAGACAACAGACGACATGAGGCAACGCAACAATCGGCCTTTGTTGCCACTAGTCGATTTGGTGTGTCTGGGCCCTAATGTCAGATCAGATGACTCCAGTCGTCAGACCTCAAACAGATGGTCCAAGCACTGGATGTCTAATGCTAAAGCCAAACGCTAGTCAAGAAAAATCTGGATTCCATCGTCTGTGTATTGACCAGTGGTGTCAACCTTGGCTAAAATAAGGAAGTCATTTGGTACATAGATTTTTCTTTGTTCATTTAGAACCAAAACAGATTAAAGTTCTTTTTCTTCAACCTAATAAAATATACCAGAATTTCAAGATACACGTTAAATAAACACGAGAATATGCAATAATGTTGTAGGCTTGGTGTCAACTACTGTGGTTAGTGTTTTACTGTTGGCATGTAGCCAAGTCAAATCAATTTTTTTGTATAGCTCAATATCACAAATTACACCTTTGCCTCAGTGGGCTTTACAGCAACACAACATCCTGTCCTTAGACATCGGATAAGGAACGGCTCCCTAAAAAAACCCTTTAAAGCCTCCTACAGTCTGTGTGATTTGGGCCGTCTCAGACGAGAGATGACTAAACGTGGCAATGTCTTTGGTCGTGAGACAGCCTCAAAGACGGCCGTTATTACGGTCTTGCGATCAAAAATAACCTGGGACAGAAGTCTGACAGTGTCAGAAAGGTAGGATGACCATCTCTCAATGTGACTGCTGCTACGGCCTACGTCTACTGACCAGCCGATAGAAATGCAGCACGAAATGACACACTGATCAACACGACGCAGAATCTTTGCTGGCGCTAAACACACACAAACAGACTGTTAGCATCTGTGACCCAAATGCCATGGATTCAACAAAATGAGCTAAAACGAGCTGCGGTGACTATTGAAAGGACTCGATTCCTGCTTGGCGTCATGTTGTTCTACCAGCGGCGTAGATTGATTACACACGCTGATACGGCGTGCACACTGATGATGTTTTCATGGACTTGCGTCGTAGCCTGTGATTCAGTAGGTGTTATTGTAAGTCATCAAACTTGACGGCATACCCAAGTTTATTAGATCCATATCACACAGTGTGGCTTGCAATAAACTTATAGGATTGCTAAAATTGTACAGTCTGTAGCAGGCTTAACAGGGAGAAAAAACAGGAAGAAACCTCAGGGAGAGCAACAGAGCAGGGATCTCTGTCATAAGACAGACACCATGCAATGGATGTTGTGTTTACACAATTTACACAATACAACGTCGAAAGAAGATGACACATTTATCACGGAATTATAAAATATATGAAAAATATAATGAGGGGGATGCTAAGCAGTGTCCAGATGCCACCGGAACAGCCTAGGACCCGAGTCAAGCGACCACCACCGCCATGTAGACCTGACAGAAGGACAGACTACACATGCACACAGGGGAGACTCACATCACAACATTCACACACACAGGAGAAGAGACAAGAAACAAAAAGTACCCTTTGGCCAAATGCTAGTGATCTTTATAAATACTTCATCTATAATTTAATATCTGTTTCACAGGTACGGTGTTGGTACAATTCAGAGATTCGCTGAAAAAAATAAGCATTTACCTGGACTGATTATCGGTTACGATACAAGTTTCACTGACATTTCCTCGTTGTTTGGTCAAACTTTATTGGCTCTCACAATGTGAAAACTGCGTTCATTATCATAAAGGTAGTAAAAATGTCACATTTGATCACTCCCCTTTAGCTGCTTCGCAGGCTCTGTTCGCACTGCAATCTCTTCCAACATGCACTGCGCTCTGAAACGCTCATGTCATAGAAGATGAAACGAGCGCGGAGTTCTGTCCATATTTTCAGGTAGTTTGGCTGTAGTGTTAAGGCACAGAGCTTCCTCTCCTCTGCTTTTCTTTCCACTGCACATCAGAGACTGTTATCCAGTTCTCCTCAGAAGAGCTGTGAGGGCTGCGTTCGCACCAAACGCAGCGCAAAACCCTGGAACAGAGCAAATCAATGAAAAGTGACTCGTAGCACACCTGAGCAGTGCATATACGCCGCGGAACCGCTTGCTTTTCATTTCGGCACCCATGTTAACAGGTTAGAGCAGCCACACAGCCCACGTGAGCAGCGTGGCGCAGGCCTGGCTCGAACCGCACAGCCTGCCGTGCCAAACATAACGATGGAATCAAAATATCAGGGCGGGAGATTGGTGCTCCCGGACCGTGCCCTCTACCCTCCCTCCTTCCTGGTTTCCCCTGTGGGAACCCACCCTTTCTGTGGTGAAAGAAGGTACACACGCATGTGAAATTGCACGCATATGCATGCATAGGCCCTCAACAGTCAGCGTGTCAGTCGGTATGATGCGTTACTTTGAGGCTGACATCGGGGATGTGGCCAAACAAAGTATAAATATACAGTTCATTTTCATTTTATATTGATACTGATGCACTGTAGGAATTGCTTGACACTATTTGGCAAATAGGATCTCTCTATATTTGAACTGTTTAGCAGCTCGAAATGTGCCAACTAGCTACCGTTGGCATTGATACCTTTTGCAGGTAATGTGGGAATCAGTGGAATATGGTCGAGCTCTTGTGTCCTATTCCACTGAACGTACAGTTTTTCACAATTGCTTAAACACATTTCCCGATAGACTACCTCACTTTCTCAAAACCCTAAACACAAATCACAAAACTCACACACAAAATGCAGAATCCTACACTTCTCTTGCAAAAGCACACTTTGCCCTCAAAGCAATGTTAACTCTTCACTAAATGGTATTTTCTTTTCAAATGACAAACACATACATCATATGAGTAGACATTTCTAAGCACCCATTGAACACTGATGTGCAGAATGGAAAACACTATAGTATGAATGGAAAACACTATATGGATGCTTTATCAGTAGAACCATGCCTTTGCATGTTCAGTGTTACACTTTCACCTGTTGGATGTAAAATATTACCATATAATGTTTTTACGTATACTCAGCCTCCCCCATGGCCAAACCATGGTTGACCACATGATCAATGACAGTGGCCCTAATCTCATCTGAGATTATGGTTCTTCTCCTTCCTCCTCCTTGTCCTCCTCCTCCTCCTCCTCTTCCTCCTTGTCCTCCTCCACCTCCTCCTCCTTGTCCTCTCCCTCCTCCTCTTCCTCTCACTCCTCTGCCTTGCTGCTCACCTCTCTCTTCAATGTTGCCACCATCAATTGTTCTCCAAACAAACCAGGAGCTCATCTGTGACCCTTCTATGGCAAATTGCTGATTGCAACTTGCGCAACAGCCTTTGGAGTATAGACATGTGATTGGCAGTGTGTTCTGTGTGAACACCAAGAGAGGGAATTCAGGAAGAGTGTGCAAGATATAGAGAATTGTATGTAGTGTTGTGAAAAATGTGTGGTATGGAATGGGAATCTGAGTCTAAAGCAGAAAATGTGCTTGGAGTTCAGCAGAACTGGTTTAGGCAGTTGGTACATGAGTTTCAGGTTGTGCACATTGTGTCTGATGTTCCAATTAATGTGTTTAAACAATTGTGAAAAACTGTAAAAGAACGGTCCCATGACTCCAATCGCACCACAGCAGTTTTAATGCTGTCATATTGTCTCAGTTGCTAGTTAGCTAATGTAACGCCTTAACTAGCTAAACATTACCTCTCTCTCTCCCTCTCCCTCTCTCTCTCTCTCTCTCTCTCTCTCTCTCTCTCTCTCTCTCTCTCTCTCTCTCTCTCTCTCTCTCTCTCTCTCTCTTTCTCACTCTCTCTGTCAAGAAAATAAATGGTCTCTAATATCTTGATCATTAAAATCACACGTGTTGACTGAGGTCTTCTGGTGGGCGTACAGGCTAATGGACTTAAACAGTAACTATATAATTTTGACTGTAGGCTTCTACCTTAACCATTCATTCTACTGGATTTTTGTAGGGTATGCTCATAGATCTTCCTCAATGACAACATTATGATATGATATGTAAATTATATTAAGCTAGTTTGTTGGCACATAGTAATAGTATATTAGCCATACAATATCAGCATCTTCTTATTGCCCATTATTAGAAGCAATTGTGCCTTCTGTAAAGAGGTGGTAAGAGACAAATATGGAGGCAAGAGAGGCAGCCATGTAACCAAAGGAAGTGCATCTTTGTCAGCAGTATTAAGCTGAGCATCTGCAAGTGAGGAAGGATGTCAGAGGGCTAGGAAAGGTTGGGCTGGTTAACATGAGGAGAATTGACTGAAATACACTTCATTTCTTTGCATGTAGCTTTAATTAAGTCATGTAGCAGTGTTTGAACCAACCTCCATCATGGGTTTACATACATACATTTTAGTATCCCTTTAACAGTGTCGCAGCAGTCATTCCAGGCATATATTTATTTAATTATTCGCAAAAATTGCCTTTTTTGAATTTGGGACCCTGCCCCTCTAATATGTGCACATGCCTGTGCACGGCGTGGTAAGCGGCGTGGATGGAGCGGGGCCTAAGAGGTGATATGGCACAACAAGCAGCTGTTATGCCCGTCACTCGAGGTGAAAAATGTTCAACTTAAAAGTGACAATTTCACTT
This sequence comes from Lampris incognitus, assembly GCF_029633865.1. Lineage (NCBI taxonomy): Eukaryota > Metazoa > Chordata > Actinopteri > Lampriformes > Lampridae > Lampris > Lampris incognitus. The sequence continues at coordinate 2,787,751 of NC_079218.1, forward strand.
GTAGTGAAGCAGTCAGCTTGAAGCATGGCTGCCAGACACTGGGGACCAAGGAACTCAGTTGGAGTTCCCTTTTGGGAACACCGTGTTTGATGAGCACCATATTTGACTCTGGTGCTAGCCTACAGGGCAGTGAAAGGAACAGCTCCTTCCTATCTCCAGGCCATGGTCAAGCCCTACACCTCTGCCCAACCACTTGGCTCTGCTGCCTCGGGACGCCTGGTTGCCCCATCGCTCAGAGGCCCCTGCTGCCGACCGACCCGGTCCCGGCTCTGTTCTGTCCTGGCCCCACAGTGGTGGAATGAACTCCCCACTGATGTCAGGACAGTGGAGTCCTGCCCATCTTTCAGCGCAGGTTGAAAACTCACCTCTTCAAGAACTACTACCCCGTTACTTGTTCTTACCACTTATTGTATTCACTCATTTAAAAAAAAATCTCTTTCTTGCGCTTTTACTTTAGCACTGGTTTTGCTCTTAGATGCTTGTTTAGAGAGAAGATGCACTTATGAGCCCTGATGACTAGTAGTTCTCCTGATTTCCTACGTTAAATGATGCACTTATTGTAAGTCGCTTTGGATAAAAGCGTCGGCTAAATGACTGTAATGTCATGTCATGTAATGTCGCATTTGGTGTGAACGCATCCATGGAATCATCTGTTCCAAACAGCCTATAATCTATGATTTTTCTCTCCTCCTCAATTTGATTTTTTATTGCCTTCTTCTACCTTTTTGTGACTTGTATAGTTGGGGTTTTTTTTTTTTTTTTTTTTGGATACAGCTAATTTTGTATCACTGCTGTCCATCATACATTGTTATTGGACTTTATTCTGTTAATGCTTAGGCTCCTTGACACTGCTGGGATAGGCTCCAGCATCCCCACGACCCTGAGAGCAGGATAAGCAGTTTGGATAATGGGTGGATGGATGGATTTTCCTCTGTAGGGGACGGCATGGTGGTACAGTGGTTAGCGCAGTCACCTCACAGCAAGAAGGTCCTGGGTTCAAACCCCGGGGTAGTCCAACCTTGGGGGTCGTCCCCGATCATCCTCTATGTGGAGTTTGCATGTTCTCCCCGTGTCTGCGTGGGTTTCCTCTGGGGGCTCCGGTTTCCTCCCACAGTCCAACGACATGTAGGTCAGGTGAATCGGCCGTACTACATTGGCCCTAGGTGTGACTGTGTCGGCACTATGATGGACAGGCGGCCTGTCTAGGGTGTCTCCCCGCCTGCCGCCCAGTGACTGCTGGGATAGGCTCCAGCGTCCCGTGACCCTGATTGGGATAAGCGGCTCGGATAATGGATGGATGGATGGAACGATGGGTTTTCCTCAGTAGTGTCTGGGAAGGGGAAGAAATGTTTAAGAGGTACGACAAGATAAGATAAGATACTTTGACACTGTGTGCATACAACGAAATTTCGTTTGGTGACTCTCAGACCAGTAACACTAGATAAGGTAAATTATTAAAAAACAAGATAAAAATAAGGACAAACAATATTTAGTATAAACAAATGAGGTATTAAAAATGATGAGACAATAAACGATGGCAGCTTTTAGGGTTCAAAATAGTGCATGAGGTTATTAGTTGTCCATATTGCAGCGGCTTTAGTAGCAGTTAGTCCTCAGCAGCTGTAGGCAGGTGTTTGGGTGTGGGTGTGTGACGGGGGGGGGGGGGGTGGAGGCTACAGCTCTGGGGAAGAAGCTGTTCCTCAGCCTGTTAGGTCCGGGTTTTGATGGTGCAGTATCTTTTCCCCGATGGCAAGGGAACAAATGGACAGTGACCTGGGTGTGTTGTGTCTTTGCTGATGTTGCAGGCTTTCCTCTGTAGGCGGCCAGCATACACAGCATCCAGGTCCGGGAGCACAGCTCCCACGATCCTCTGTGCTGCCTTTACCACAGGGGCCAAGTCAAGTATTATTGTTACTTTATGACTTAAGAGAAATGAAGAGTAGCTGTTGTCATAATATCCACTCCTGAATGTACAGTTGATTTTTTTTTGCTAAATATAGTGACTCCATGATGCGCTCGGTATTATGCAACAACAAAAAACAGTTGCATCTTTAAAAACAACGTAACTTTTGCTAGCGCCCCACTTGACTAGGAGACACTCAACAATCAATGGTAAGCTGAAGGGTACTTAAGAAGGACTACTCTTTCCCCCATTTGAGTTTGGTTGTGAGCTGGAGCTGTGTCAGCCAGCGTCTCTCACACATGCTGTTAGTACTTGGACGCACATACTACGAAGTCACCACCGGACAGTGCTGTTGGTATTTGTGGCTTTTCAGAGAATGATGAGCTGAAGATGTTGGTTTAGGGTGTTTGACTGCCAACAAAACGGTTGTAATCACTGATTAGCCGCAGCTTCTGTACTCGCCAAGGAGTCACCGATCCTCACACACAAAAGTTCAGAACGTCCCGCAGGTGTCAAGAACCACTCTGCTGTGGTGGGTATCGGTTTCAGTCACGCTCCATTATTAACACATAGGAGGCCTTACGTCTGGAAGAGCTATTGAGACGATTCTTTTTTTTTGGTATTCTCAGTCTGAGTATTTGTTTGAGCCTTCTGAATGTCCAAGTTTCAAATTATATGAGTAAAAAAATTAACCCTTTGTGAAAGGCCATCCCCCATTTCCATCCCTTATTGGTTATTATATAATACATCATGCAGCATCGATGTTGAAATGTTGTCCATATTAATGTGCTGTGGAAATTGTAGTGAATGAATATTTTAATAAAATGAGTTCTTAACACAGTTGGAAGTATGAGTATGGACATACTAAATCAATATTCGGTGCTATGATATGAATTATAATATTAAAAAAGAGCTAAACCATAAGAAAAGTCATGTTTTTCCCCCGAGTTCTCAAATAACTTTTAAATACTCTTGGTGAAAGAGAAACTCTCATTGTTGAGAATACATAGGCCTATGGCTAGAAAATTATACTTTTTTCACAAGACAAGACATTCCAGTGTGGTGATGTTTGTCGTTCCAGTGTGGTGATGTTTGTCATTCTAGTGTGGTGATGTTTGTCATTCTAGTGTGGTGATGTTTGTCATTCCAGTGTGGTGATGTTTGTCATTCCAGTGTGGTGATGTTTGACGTTCTAGTGTGGTGATGTTTGTCATTCCAGTGTGGTGATGTTTGTCATTCCAGTGTGGTGATGTTTGTCATTCCAGTGTGGTGATGTTTGTCATTCCAGTGTGGTGATGTTTGTCATTCTAGTGTGGTGATGTTTGTCGTTCTAGTGTGGTGATGTGGTGATGTTTGTCGTTCTAGTGTGGTGATGTTTGTCGTTTTAGTGTGGTGATGTTTGTCATTCTAGTGTGGTGATATTTGCCGTTCTAGTGTGGTGATGTTTGACGTTCTAGTGTGGTGATGTTTGCGGTTCTAGTGTGGTGATGTTTGACGTTCTAGTGTGGTGATGTTTGACGTTCTAGTGTGGTGATGTTTGTTCTAGTGTGGTGATTTTGTGCTTCTAGTGTGGTGATGTTTCACTTTCTAGTGTGTTGATGTTTTCCGTTCTAGTGTGGTGATGTTTGTGGTTCTACTGTGGTGATGTTTGTCATTCTAGTGTGGTGATTGTCATTCTAATGTGGTGATGTTTCACATTCTAGTGTGTTGATGTTTACTTTTCTAGTGTGGTGATGTTTCACATTCTAGTGTGTTGATGTTTACTTTTCTAGTGTGGTGATGTTTGTGGTTCTAGTGTGGTGATGTTTGTCGTTCTAGTGTGGTGATGTTTGTTCTAGTGGTGATATTTGACGTTCTAGTGTGGTGATTTTGTGCTTCTAGTGTGGTGATGTTTCACTTTCTAGTGTGTTGATGTTTTCCGTTCTAGTGTGGTGATGTTTGTGGTTCTACTGTGGTGATGTTTGTCATTCTAGTGTGGTGATTGTCATTCTAATGTGGTGATGTTTCACATTCTAGTGTGTTGATGTTTACTTTTCTAGTGTGGTGATGTTTCACATTCTAGTGTGTTGATGTTTACTTTTCTAGTGTGGTGATGTTTGTGGTTCTAGTGTGGTGATGTTTGTCGTTCTAGTGTGGTGATGTTTGTCATTCTAGTGTGGTGATGTTTGTGGTTCTAGTGTGGTGATGTTTGACGTTCCAGTGTGGTGATGTTTGTGGTTCTAGTGTGGTGATGTTTGTGGTTCTAGTGTGGTGATGTTTGTCATTCTAGTGTGGTGATGTTTGACGTTCTAGTGTGGTGATATTTGACGTTCTAGTGTGGTGATGTTTGTGCAAAGCTTAGTTGTTTGAGAGACAGTTTTGGAATTAGTTCTTGTTTTGCAATGGATCAAACTGGCCAGTGGCAAAAACCTTCCCCCTAATTCATCTATAATCCTACTAATGCAATTAATTATTACTATTAACAACTACTACTACTACTTTCGGCTGCTCCCGTTAGGGGTCGCCACAGCGGATCATCCGCAACCCTCCCCATTTGTCCGGGCTTGGGACCGGCACTAAGGATGCACTGGCTTGTGCATCCTCAGCGGCTGGGTTACTACTATTAACAACTACTGCTAATTAATTACTTACTACCATAGCGCAATTAATTAGACTGAGCTGATGTAAAATACCATGAATTGAAAAAGCTGAAACGTTTCTGTCCAAATTTAATCCAAGTGGTAGTATTGTTTCATTCAGAACCACAACATTTTTTTAAGAGGGTAAGCCAATTTTAAAGCTGCTACAGAGTTAATTTCTGCTGACTGCACAGCCCTGTGGACAAAAGCGGTAGTGTTTCGTAGAAGTATGACTTCATTTTGCATAAGCGTTGCTTCTTGTTGCAAAGCGCTACATTCACTCAGTGAGAGCCGGTGGATTTGTTTTGAGAAGAGGGAAAATGTGTTGGTTTTCTTTGGGGGGGCAGGAACAAGAGCTACAGTAGTGAGGTAATGGATCTCTTTGAATTTATTTATTCTTTTTTTGGATTTTTTCCCCCTCCCCAGTTGTACCTGGCCAATTACCCCACTCTTCCAAGGCGTGCTGGTCTCTGCTCCACCCCCTGTGCTGATCCAGGGAGGGCTGCAGACTACCACATGTCTCCTCCCACACATGTGGAGTCGCCAGTCGCTTCTTTTCACCTGACAGTGAGGAGTTTTACCAGGGGGACGTAGCACAGGGGAAGATCATGCTATTCGCCCCAGTCCCCCCCCCCCTAAACAGGTGCCCCGACTGACCAGAGGAGGCGCTAGTGCAGTGACCAGGGCACATACCCACATCCGGCTCCCCACCTGCAGACACGGCCAATTGTGTCTGTAGGGACACCCAATCAAGCCAGAGGTTACACAGGGATTCGAACCGAAGATCCCCGTGTTGGTAGACAACGGAATAGACCTCTACGCCACCCGGACGCCCGGTAATGGATCTCTAAGTGTGGCTGTGTATTCCATCTATGTGCCATAAATGGTTTCGTCAGAAGTTGTGGGGAATCTTAACTGAAGACAAGCATTTTGCAACATTATACAGTGATTTCTGATCTTCTCGTTGGTGGTCTTACTTGCTTACGTCAGTCATAAAGAGGCATCAGAATTATATTGAGACTGAAAAAAATCAGTGAGAACAGGATGTTCTTACTATTTTCCTGCAGTTCCCCTGCTTCATTCCTGCCACCTCCACCCAACAACCCCTTCACCCTGCTGATACAGCCCATCTGTCTTTCCACCACCTAAAAACGTGTGTGCTATTTGCCTGCTGGGCCCGTCTCTCTCGTCTAGCAAATGCGCTTCACTCCCACACTCCTGACATTACATCGGCCCTGTTGTAAAATGTTGTAAACAATGTAATCAAATCATTCACCTTAAAAAACGCATACACAACTCATCGGTGATTAAAAGCCTGTGTTAACCAATGTCTGTGTTATCCATTTCCAAAGCTGACACAAGCTTTGGCAACTAGTGGTGTGAATCACACCCTCTGAGACTGATTTGATCCGTATCTCGATTCGCAGTCAACAACCCCGATGCATCTAGATGTACGTGTTAAGCAGCCAAAAGCATTATACAATTTGACTCATCGCCTTCTTAATACAACGTGATGCAATGCCATATGATGCCGCTCAATACAGTGCGATGCGGCAGTGCGAAAGGTTCCATTTTAATTCTGCTCACTCTATACTTTTGTGAGTGGTAGCAAGAAGAAATCCTATTAGGTATACATCTACTAAATCCAGCGATGGGAGAGGAAAAGAAGCGTGGTGTTAACATCCTATTTGGAATCTCATCAGTTGGGTGTGGAACATGAAGGTCAGGGTAGCTCTTAAAAAGTTAAACTAACCCAAATTTAGCCCTCACTTGTGATCTGTAAGTGTTTGTTGGTGCGTTGCGTACTTCCTCATCGATGGTCGGGAAGAGGAACACATTAAAGGCCGGTTTTATTCGAGCGAGGGGCAGGAGGGGTCACGTGATTCCAAGCAGGGGGCGAGACGAGCATTCTGAGGGAGAATACTGGGAAACAATACTGGAAAATAAAATACAAGAGAAACACTTGTCACACACTCGTCACACTCCTATTTGCAGCCATCGTGAGCATGGTCCTTAGCCCCGCACGTCTCCGAAAATCAGGGGAACCGAAGGTATGCAGAGCCGGCACAAGGAGATGGAGTGAAAGTAGGTCTCACCCTGGTTGTGTTTTGCTTATGTTGTTCTTACATTGAAGACAATAAATTGCTTTGGTTTCACTCCCAAATTTAGCTCCAATGTAAATGGTGAACAGCCCAATATTTTCCATAAAAATAGAAAGTTACCATCCAGTTAGATGTTTGAGACTTCCCAAGAAAGTGGGCCTAGTGTCATTCCCTTCAGCTGGGCAGCACAGTGGCCCAGTGGTTAGCGCTGGTGCCTCACAGCAAGAAGGTCCTGGGTTCGAACCCCAGGCCGTCCCAGGTCCTTTCTGTGTGGAGTTTGCATGTTCTCCCCGTGTCTGCGTGGGTTTCCTCCGGGTGCTCCGGTTTTCTCCCACCATCAAAAAGACATGCATGTTAGGGTTAATACTACTCTCTGTGCCCCTGAGCAAGGCATTGGAAAAAAGAACTGGAGTTGGTCCCCGGGCGCTGCTGCTGCCCACTGCTCCTATACAATAGCATGGTTACATGCAGACAACACATTTGTTGTAAGAATACAATTCTTTGTAACGATACAGTGACAAAAATCAAGTGGCTTTCTTTCTTTTCTTCTTTCTTTGTGCTGCAAGTCTCCAGTTCTTACATATAGCAGGTCTGTCAGCAGCTCTTCAGCCTCTTCTTCTTCCATTGTCTTTTACAAAGACGTAGTTAAAAGACATTTATAAAAGTCTCATCATTAGTTAGCTCATTTGCCAAAACTGTCGCATGTCTTCCCCCTAGACCTGGGCTAACTTTGTATTTTTTATTTTACAAATGAAATAAGACAACTAACTAATGATTCTCTTAGAGTTGCTAGTGCACCAGAGACAGCAACGAGCTAATACACATTTACTACATATTCACACTCGAGGCAAACCTCTTGTACATACAACTAAATCCAAATCAAAAATCCCTGTTATGGCGGAAGTGCCAGGCGTCTTTCACTGGCAGAGCGTAGTGAGCAGGACTGAGTGTAGACCTGAATGAGGGAGTTCAGGTAGGCGGGAGCTGTTTTGTAGGCGAGCATTAAGGTTGTGAATTTGATGCGGGCAGCAACTGCGAGCCAGTGGAGGGATATGAACAGCGGGGTGACATGTGCTGTATTGGGTTGGTTGAAGACCACGTGTGCCGCCGTGTTCTGGCTCATTTGCAGAGGTTTGAAAGTGCATGCAGGGACACCTGCCAGTAAGGAGTTGCAGTAGTCAGTGCATGATATAATAAGAGCCTGTACCAGGAGTTGTGCTGCATGCTCGGACAGGTAGGGTCTAATTTTCCTATTGTTGTACAGGGCAAATTGGCACGACCGAGCAATTGAGGCCACACGAACCTGAAAGGTTACTTGGTCATCAGTCATGACACCCAGGTTTCGGACAGACTTTGTGGGCATGAGTTGGGTTGGTCCGAGCTGGATATTGATCTGTTGTTGTAAGGATGGACTGGCTGGGATGACAAGGAGCTCAGATTTAGATAGGTTAAGCTGAAGGTGGCGTTTTTTCATCCATGCAGCGATATCAGATGGCATGACAATAAAAAACAACATTGGGGAGGAAATATAAAAGCAAGAGGAGCTGCATATGAGGACAAATAAAATAAGTTCAATAAAAAAATTAAATGAAGTAATAAATAAGTAAATAGTAATAAAATATAAACGAGATAAACCAATGATAAATTCAGACCACAAATCCTGAATAAGCACACTTATGAAAATATGTTTTCAAGAGAGATTTAAAAGAGGATAAGGAGCTCGCCAGTCTGATCTCCTCAGGGAGGTTGTTCCAGATTGTTCCAGTTCTAACAGAAAAGCCCGGTCACTCTTGGTCCTCAGCCTAGATTGTGGAATTGCTAGCAGAGCCTCGGTTGATGACCTTAGGTTGCGACCGGGCTTGCATTTTGTCAGAAGATCTGAAATGCACTTGGGTGCCAGTCCAGAGCGGGCCTTAAAAGTTAACAATAATATTTTAAAATCAATCGAAAATTTACCAGGAGCCAATGAAGAGAAGCTAAAGTAGGAGTAATGTACTCTCATTTTTGGTTTTGGTGAGGAGTGTGGCTGCTGCATTTTTGACAAGCTGTAATTTATGTGGGCTCTTTGGACTCAGACATGTGTAGATGGAGTTAAAATAGTCCAAATTAGAAGAAATAAAAGCATGTACGGCAGTCTCTAAATTTCTACTGGATAAAATTGAACTGGAGAGTCTCCAGAGCTGCAAAAAGCACCACTTGACAACTGAGTTGATGTACTTGCTCAAGTTGTGGTGGTTATCAAAGATGACATCAAGATTTTTTTAGTTTTGGGCTATATTTTGAGACAGAGAGCCCAGCTGTTTTGAGGTATTAGCATAAACTGTGTCAAGGCCAATGATAAGGTGATCAGTTTTATTAGTATTTAGCTGCAGAAAGTTCTGGGCCATCGTGCATTTGAAGTCATGCAGTGTATTAATTTGATTAAAATCACTGGGGTTAAAAGAGAGGTACAATTGAGTGTCATCAATTGAGTGTGCATAGGAATGGAAGCTCACATTATTCCTGCTAATGACATGCCCCAGGGGTAACATGCAGAGAGAACAAGAGTGGTCCAAGGACAGACCCCGCGGAACCCCACAGTTCATCTTTACAGAGGATGACCGTGACTTGCCAGTGGCTATCCTAAAAGATCTATCTTGCAAGTATGAATAAAACCACTTTAAAACTGAACCAGAGATGCCAATCCAGTGTTTGAAACAGTCCAATAAAACAATGCTCAAGAGGGTCAAAAGCAGCCCGTATAGCTCTAACAGAACTAAAACAAGATTTTCCAGCATCAGCGGCAACCAGCAGATCATTCATCACTTTAAGGAGTGCTGTCTCTGTTGTATACTAGTTTGCCCTAAATCCCAACTGAAATGTATCACATAGTTCATTTCTGTTTAAAAAAAGCAATCAATTGTTCAGCAACAACTTTTTCGAGAACCTTACAAAAAAAAGGGCAGTTTGGAAATTGGTCTTAAATTATCCAGCAAGTTAGGGTATATGTTTCCCTAACACTAAAAACCACCTTGGAAAACAACGAGACACCAATTCAGTATTGTTTCGGGTTTCAGTATCAAACAAATGAGATGTTGGAGGATTATGTCTTGTGGTTTTGCTGTATAAATCCCTGACTGTCAAGTCAGGCTTTTATGATGTGAAACCGAATTATGTCATTACGATATTGAATTTTTACTTATTCACTTTCAATATCTCATTCTTTGAGGTTATAATGAAAAAAAGAGAAAGTATAACAGTTGTATTGGAGCTGTTTCACTACAGTGAATTAGGGCACAGTGTTTTTTGGGGGAAATACTGGAGATATAGATTTCTCTGAGTAGGGATGCCCCCCAAAACCCGGTTCTAAATGGGAACCGGTTCTAAATTAGTAAAAACCGGATCATTTTTAAGATCTGACGTTTTCGGTTCTGCTATCGGTAGTCGGTAGGTACTCGAGAAATCATGGAGTGAGATTTATATTGTGGCAATTGTGTTTTTCGAAGAATTTAAACGTCGCGAACATAATTTTGTTCGCCATTTTCTCCATCTCTCTGTCTCGCTCTCTTACAGCGCGAGGGGCGGGGCTGTGCTGTGCTCCACACACTCGCTCACACACACACAGACAGCTCTGCTCAAGGGCTCATCATGGCGGAGAGAACTAAACGTTCAGAAGTTCGGGTATATTTTTCAAAAGTCGATGACAACAATGCTCGTTGACACAAGTGCAACAAATCTTTTGCCAGTAAGGGTGGCAATACAAGCAATCTGTCGAAACATCGTTTGTCAAAACATGGTATTAATCTGCAGAAATGCGGCGTTTTCCACTGCTTTGCTCGTAGTGTTCCATCCACGTCCACTGCAGGTAAGCCGTATGAGCCATAGATACGGAGTTAGCTAGGCTAATAGCGAATTATTACAAATAGGCCAATAAATACAATATAATTGCTTAGCTAATTGTTTAGCTACAAATATATAAGCCATAGATACGGAGTTAGCTAGGCTAATAGCCGGGGACACTATAAGTCAGGAGAGATCACGACTCCTGCCGGAGAAGGCAGATATGTTGATTTTTCTGCAGAAGAACTGTTAGGATAATGTTCTAGGTTCTTGTTTGTTTGAACTTCCGTTAGCCTTTTGCTGTAAAATTTATTTTTAATATATTTTTTTTCTTTATCTTTATCTACTTTTATTTTTTTATCTTATTTGTTGTTGTTGAATGTTGATTATAAAGTCTATAATTCAGATGCATTTAAAACATTGCTGCTGCTGTTGCTGCTGAATAAATAATATTTGTTTATATTTATATAAAGTTATATAATAGAATAATAAAGCAATGTCGATTCTGTTCTTAATTAAGTGTCTTTTTTTCTTGCATAATAATCAAAAAGAACCGATAAGAGCATCGATAAAGTACCGAACCGATAAGCAGTACCGATAAGAGTAGTAGTATCGATAAAATCCTAACGATACCCATCCCTATCTCTGAGTGTGATGGGATGTAATGGGAATGGCAAACAATACATGCATACATTATGTGTACCTCAGCTGCTTGTAGTCTACTTCCTGCATTATGCGTTATGCATTTTCTCTTTGTCATGCTGCGTTTCTGTGTGACTCAACGTTGCCCACTCGTTTAATGAAGGTGTGTTACCATATGCTTGTTTTTGTTATTGAGACATAATTTATTTAAAAAATGATAATCATAGCTTTGGAATTGAATTAATGTCTGGAACGGACATTTAGGAAATGTTGCGATGAGCCTAACTGGATGAAGGGAAGAAGGGATTTGTCAGGAATAATATTTAGCTGTTTGTGCAGTTGTAAGGGTTGTGATTGACAACTTGTTTACAGTTTCAGGATGATTGTGATGCCTCTTTTAAGACACGTGCAGGCCAGGTATTAGAATAAGCTTTATGAAACTTTTGGTTTGAAAGGAATTCAGCTTCGGTTCAATAAGTGTAACTTTAACACGCGGTTTCAAATTCAAGAAGGTTTTATAGTCGTATCCCTGAATTCCTCACAGCACACACAGATGTTACAGCAGCATCAGCCAGTGTGGGTTTTAAAGTAGAAAATATGCAAATGATCATAGATTAACCTTAAAGCGAGTGTGTACAGTATGAACAGAGATGAAGTTGTGGGATAACGGTGTAAGACCACCAAGATCTGCATTTTCACAGTAAAATGTGTGATCACACCTCAGCAACAAAGACCGGTTTCCCGTCTTCTTTTCCTTTCAGTCTGTTGTCACGTCTGTCGTTTCTCAGCTGGGCATTTGTTCCTGTCATGTATATAATGTATGTTTTTTTTAAACTTATATTTATTGGGTTTTGCATTTTACAAATCACAGAATCACCATATGAAATAAATCCAGTATTATCCCCATCCCTCCCCTGCTCCCTAACATGTCCCCCCCGCCCCAACATCCTCCGAAATGACATCAAGTACAAATAGATACACGACAGATATACAACGACCTCATTCACATAAACACAGACAAGGCAGAAAAGAAAGAAAACAAATTAAGAATAAACACTACACTCATTTTTATCTTTTTAAACTGATTCTTAATTAGGCTGCTACAGTTCTGCTCCAACCAGGAAATGACGAGGCTATGAGCCGTCCCAGTCTGGTATCTGGGTTAGGTTACCGTAGTGGGTAAGAAAAGGCCTCCAGACTCTTTCACATTTATTTGCATGCCCCTTCGGTGTAAATGTGGTTTTTTGAAGCTTCAGGTAAAACCTCATCTCTTCAAGCCATCTCGTGTGGGATGGTGGCAGGCGGCGCTCTCTTCCAGCTGAGCGGGACGAGACGTCACGCTGACAGAGTAGTAAAGCAACCACGCTGCACGTGTCAGTCGACGTGTAATGTAGATTTTTAATTTGTTGTTTTTGTTCTCCTCTGGGATAATGACCCTCTCAGTGGAGGAGGTCATGCCGGCATTGTTTCTGGCTTTATAATGAGGGCCTTTTCAGTCGGTTGATATCAGCATTAAAATATATACTATATGTGACTGAGTCGTGAAGAGGTGACCTTGCTGCAGAACATGGAGGGGTGGTAAACATCGCTCTGTTGTTCGTCACAGAACAGTAACCATTACATCCCAGGTATAGCATCGGAACCCTTGCGTGTGTATTTGGTGTGGCTTTCAATGACAACAAGATGGAAGAGGAAAAAACAGAAGCACATAATGCAGAAATATGAGGCATGCAGCATCACATACGGAGACGACCTTTCCATTCTAGAAAGGGACGCTCCGCTGAGTTTGCCATTATACTAATTCCTAAGGCGGTGCAGTTGAACTGATTTGTTCACGTATCGGGAAGAGGGTAATTCCATGAATTCTCGCCAAATTACAGGACTCTGTTAATCGTTCTCCGTAAGCCCCAGTCACGTGTGAAAATGTATAAGTACATGCAAATGTACTGACACACACGTGGTGCACACACATGTAGACACAATAACACACAGCTGCTGTCGAGGCTGGCGCGGCGTGCACCTCAGCAATAACACTCACTTACTTTGTGGCTGCCTGGATGCACAGGTGCTCTCAGTGTGCTGAGACAGACGAGATCTGAGAGCAGAATTGACTGTGAGATGCGGAAAAAGTCTACATGAATACTGAGCAGCTCCCTCAATGGCAACACAACAGTCAAAGCCTATTATGTCATCCAATCAATGCAATCACACAGGGTGAGCGGTAGATCTTGAGGAATTACCATCTGAGCTGGGCATATCTCAAAGCAGCTACAATCCCAGGCGATACAAAGGCACAATAATTTAACATAACTCAGAGAAGAAAGATAGCATCCTTACCAAATGTGCTACACTGCTACGCAGGTTTTCTCCCCCTACACATCTATCATCTTTCTTGAGCTTGGTGTGTGTGTGTGTGTGTGTGTGTGTGTGTGTGTGTGTGTGTGTGTCTTTTGATACAGTGCAACCTGAATGATACCCCCCCCCCCCCGCTAACATTCAGTTGTAAAATGGAAGTCACACTTACTCCACCTTGCAGTACATTGCAAATTGGGAGCCGACTACCTATGACACCACGGTGTGGGGTGGAGCAGAGGCAGTCTGGTGTAGCTCTAAACACGTGGTAGCATGAGCTCCTGTGTGATACAATAGACCTCTAAAGTCGCTTGTAACTCTGATTTTCATATATGGGATTCCAGATCCATCCATATTTCCACTCAATAGGAAAATCATTGCCTCTATATCCAGCACTATTATTTTACTATATCACGTTCAATGATGCCACAGCTATGAAATTCTTAATCTGCCGATATGGATCGAGGTGGGATTTAAAGTTGTAATAGAATATGTAATAAGAGCAAAATCAAATATCATTGCATCATTTAGGATGAATTAATATACTGTCTGTTCATTCGTAACACAGATGTCCCTTTCAGCTCTCCCCACAGCCTCTTTCTGACCAATGTCACTCAGTACAAAATGTTTTTATCCAAAACAGGTATAAATATATATGTATATGTACATATACGATAAACTTCTCTATTATCAAAATACTGTAAAAAAGTGACAATCAAAAATGTTATACACAAAAACAGCATTACTGCCTCAGAAAAAAAACTGAAAATAACGATAAAAAAGGAAAAAACAAGAAACAAAAAAAAAACAAAAATTAAGACAAAAACAAAAACACAGCCAAAAGAGAGAGGAGGGAGAAAAAGAAGGAAAGAAAAAAAAACCAAAAAACCCAAAAACAAAACATCAGTCAGCAAACAGTGGTTTCCCCACTAGACAATACCGTAATGCACACGGACAAGCAGACACGCCGGCCCCCGACCGACGGGCCGGACCCCCCAGCCGACCGGCCAACGCTGCCGCCGGCGGAGCGGGAGACCCGGGCCAGCGCCCCGACTAAAGGGCCCGACCCACCAGCCAAGGACCAATGCGTCCACCCACCCACCCACGCACGCAGGCCACAATACATTGGTATAACAGCAGTTAAACTGCACGCTGCCCAGCATCAGTAGCCCTGTAAACCGTTACACCTTTATCAGTCCGGGATAAACCGGAAACTTATGTGATTAATAAACTGAAAAAATGGAGCCCATAATTTCTGGAATTTATCAGCAGAACCACTCAGTGAACGTCGAGGTTTTTCTAATTTAAGAAAATAGAGAAGGTCTCGAGCCCAGAGAATATGAGAAGGTGACACCCGTGACTTCCATTTAATGACTATTGGTGTCCTGGCCAAACAAGTGGTAAAAGCCAGGAGGTCTTTTTTAACTGCAGAGTGAGTTGGTAACATAGGAAAGACTCCAAACAACGCACCAAAAGCGTCAGGCTCAACTTTCCCCCACTTATCACATGGAAATTATATTAAAAACTTCTGTCCAATATTTTTGCAAAGATGGGCAGAGCCAGAGCATATGTCTAAGATCCGCAGGTGAATGCTGGCATCTGTTGCATGCAGGGGACACCCCATCATAGCACTCTGACAAACGGCCATTAGTATAATAGGTGCCATGAACCAATTTACACTGAATAAGGCTATGCCTGGTGCAAATAGAGGATTTATGGACTCGTTTTAAAATCTCCGCCCAAATTTCCTCTGATATTGCCTCCCCCAAATCCTTTCCCCATAACATCTTAATGATAACAGGTTTTTTTTTTAAGTGACTATCATGGTATTCAGGCATTTATATAGATATAACTCTGCAGGCAAGATTACAGGCTTGGTTCGGTCTGGCTCAGAGGACAACAGGTTCATCAGAGAAGGAAGATGTAACGTCTGCAGTCTGCAATGGGGCTGTAGCACAGACACGTGTTTCAGTGCAAAACAGCAGAAATCTCTACATCTGCTAAAGGATTTCACCCCATCCAGAAGACCCAGTTGCTTTGTTATTGATTAAAAATCGAATTGATCAGGGTGTACTCCGAAAGACTTAAATTAACATGATTACTTTAGAGGTCTTATGCCTGAGCATAGTGAATAGTAAAGGATGATACCATGAAGTTCAGCCTCGCAACAACACCACACTGGCTAAGAATGAGACAGGGCCAGAGACTGAGAGAGGGTAGACCACCGTTATCACTGCTGAAAATAACAAGGCTGGTGGAACATGGACTTTATTTACCATACTGAAACATTTGAAATGGAAAAATGTGAAAAAGCTGATAGTTGATGGGCGGCACGGTGGCCCAGTGGTCAGCACTGCTGCCTCACAGCAAGAAGGTCCTGGGTTCAAACCCCAGGCCATCTCAGGTCCTTTCTGTGTGGAGTTTGCATGGTATCCCCGTGTCTGCGTGGGTTTCCTCCGGGTGCTCCAGTTTCCTCCCACCATCAAAAAGACATGCATGTTTCTTGTCAGATCCGACTATGGCCGGACTCGATGAAGCAGCAATAATTGGCAACGCTGTCTTCGGGAGGAGGGCGGAGTCGGCTTGTGTTCATCACGTGAATGCGTCTCTGGGTGTGTCGGAAAAAGCAGTGGTTCGGCCTGGAGTCGCCTTGTCACGAAAGTGGGGAGGCGTCTCCTTCGAGACTGCCGGCCGGAGAGATGCAGTTGGCGAACGCATGCAGTACGAGGGTGGGTGTTTGAATTAAAATAGGGATCGATTGGCCACTAAATTGGGAGAAAAAAGGGAACAATCAGAAATAAATTTATATATATAAAAAAAAAGACATGCATGTTAGGGCTAATATGCCTGCCTGTGCCCCTGAGCAAGGCAATGGAAAGAAGAACTGGAGTTGGTCCCCGGGTGCTGCAGCTGCCCTCTGCTCCTACACAATAGGATGGTTACATGCAGAGAAAAAAATGCATTGTCAAATCAAGTCAATTTTATGTGTATAGCCCAAAATCACAAATCCTCAGGGGGCTTTACAGCAACACAACATCCTGTCCTTAGACCCTCGCATCGGATAAGGAAGAACTCCCTAAAAACCCTTTAACAGGGAGAAACCTCAGGGAGAGCAACAGAGGAGGATCTCTCTCCCAAGACGGACAACGTGCAATGGATGTTGTGTTTACACAATATTTTACAAAATACAACAATTGAAAGAGGATAACACAATTATAATGGAATTATAAAATATGTGAAGAAAATGATGAGGAGGATGCCAAGCAGTGTCCAGATGCCACCGAAACAGCCCAGGACCTGAGCCACGTGACCTCCATCACCATGTAAAAAAAGCAAATTAGTCACACATCTTAGTGAGAGAAGGCTATAACATTAAAACAGGATAGCAAGATTAACCTGCAATTAACCTACATTAAAATTAACCTAAGATTGTAACCTACAATGACAAAATAAAGTGGCTTTCTTCTTCTCGTCATGACAATGCCACGAAAGGGCTGTAATTTCTGAAAGGATCAGGATGTCACACATCCCTCATCTACTTCCGCCATGACTACTAGTACTGCTACTACCGCCACTACTACTACTACTACTACTACTACTACTACTACTTTTGGCTGCTCCCGTTAGGGGGCGCCACAGCGGATCATCCGTTTCCATCTCTTCCTGTCCTCTGCATCTTCCTCTGTCACACCAGCCACCTGCATGTCCTCCCTCACCACATCCATAAACCTCCTCTTTGGCCTTCCTCTTCTCCTCTTCCCTGGCAGCTCCATATTCAGCATCCTTCTCCCAGTATACCCAGCATCTCTCCTCCACACATGTCCACACCATCTCAATCTTGTCTCTCTTGCTTTGTCTCCAAACCGTCCAACCTGAGCCGTCCCTCTAATATACTGGTTCCTAATCCTGTCCTTCTTCATCACTCCCAGTGAAAATCTTATCATCTTCACCTCTGCCACCTCCAGCTCCTCCTCCTGTCTTTTTAGCGGTGCCACATCCCTCATAGCAGTCCTAAAGAAAGCACATACGTATGTCCCCCAGGCTCCAAGTGGACTAGGTTTCTAGTCCATCGTATGCATAACTTCATCATAACTGTGCATATATGTGGTGTAGTGGGTGTTTGAATGAGAGCCCCCTTTTAAAGGGATCTCAAAACCTCAGACTACAACCGACATAGATGTATTATTAAGGGTAGATTTATTTGGGGGGGGGGTGATCCAAACATCAGCGTGTATTATCGTTATTTCCACCAGACTTGAAAATCTTACTTTGTGGTCACAGTTTCTTTTTTTTTACCGTTTGATGTACCCGGGAGCCCGTCAAGGCCCATTGTTACCCAAATGTCACCTGAACAATACCGAACTCAATTGCGAGGCATTGATTCAAAGGCTTGAGGATAAAGACAAGTCTTACAAGCAGCACTCATGAAGCCATCTGAAACAATGACAACACCACCACCCGATGGGAGAGCAGGAGGAACGGTGTCAGGTGGTTATTTTGTAACACCGGCTTTGAACAGTGTTATTTTTTGAGGACTACTGTTTTAATAAGTCGGTATTTAAAAGAGACACTTCAGAAAAACCTATCTATTCAGAGGCCTAATGCAGTGAATAACAGGCAGGTAAAAGCCCAGAGATAGCCAGAACGTGCAGGCACTTTAATTGAGGTGTCTGTTTATAGAAAAATAAAAGACAAGTGCCTGCTCGTCAATTGGAAGTGTTAACTCAGGCCGTGCGTGGCGTGCCGGTGGTGAGACATACGAGACCGCCACTATGTATTCTAATGATAAACCACTTCACAGTGAGTACAACAGCATTACTACTCAGTGTTGTAGTGGACTTCTGTTCACGAAAAACATGTAAGAAATTATGTGCGCTTGACATTATCCTTCTGTTTTGAGAGGTTCATTGTTTTGCCTCACATTATTGTGCTTTAGAATTAACATAACATTAGCATAACATTTGAGAAGTGCTAACCAATGTTACACAACTTGATGATGTGTTTTAACTACTTAGCAACAAGATTGCCACTTCCTGTGTTTAGTAAATAACATATCTGTTGTAAATAGCCTCATGAAGATAAACAAAATAACAGTAAATACATAGATAATAATAGATAAGTAATAGATTTAACACCAACATTCCAGACCTATACACCAGATGTGGTGAAGGTAAGGGTGTACACTGTTCCATTGCTGTTGGCAATGTCCCAAAAGGAGGGAATTTTGGGAAAATGTTAGGAGTAACTGTGCAAGAGATTCATTCTATTGATTAAATTACAGTTGGAGCCAACAGTTTTTTTTTTACTTGGCCTCTATCCAGATGGGCATAATATAAATGTAGAGAACACATCTTTATACATGTGTTCCTTACAAGCAGTAGGAGTGACTGCTTTAACATGGAAGAAGATGGGCAGCCAAGTATCGCACAAGAGATGTTTCAGAAAGCGTGGGGCTGATTTATACATTATATCAAGAACAATGATGTATCTCACTTAATGGACGAGTCTGGGGTAGGGCAACAGCACCCTCTGCAAAAATATGGTCATCTAAGCTACTTACCTGGATGAATGTGGTGTGAAATTGGATGGACTGTCGTACTCTAGTGCCTTCATTGAACGTGCCTTCTTAGTATGATCATTTGTGTTGTTGTTTTGCTGTTGGCTGTTGTTGGTTGGTGTGACAGAGGAAGATGCAGAGGACAGGAAGAGATGGAAACGGATGATCTGCCGTAGCGCCTCCTAATGGGAGCAGCCGAAAGTAGTAGTAGTTTGTTGTTGTTGCATATATATATATATGGTAACACTTTAGTATGGGGAACATATTCTAAAAGCGTAATTACTAGTGAATTAGTTATGATCAAGATGTCACTTTAGTATGGGGAACATATTCTAAGTAACAAAAACTTAATTTAGAGTAATTTAACACTATTGACACTTGTAGTTTTGTGTTTTGTAATGTAAGAACAGACCATATTCATTAAGTGTTAGTAAGGGAGAATAACTCTTCTTGTGGTACTACCACCTTATAAAGTCCATACTAAGCAAAGCATATTGAGATGGTACTACTAATAAGCAATACTTCTGAGGTTATAGAGGGAAAACTCATAGTTAATGGCTTACTGGTTGTATAATAAGGCCATGCGGAATAAGGCATTAATGAGTACGTAATAATGACCAATTAAGAACCAATGTGTTGCTAATTTGCATGCTAATAAGCACCTAATTAATGGTGACTACGTTCCCCATACTAAAGTGTTACCACATATATATATATATATATATATATATATATATATATATATATATATATATATATATTTGTATGCAGACATAATTTTCATGTATGAGGAATGTGGGTATGTTTATATATATATATATTTGTTAAAAGAAACACTCAACAGTAGGGAAAGTGCTCAATAAATAAGGAGCAAAATAATCCAGTGAGTCAAGTAAATTCTTTATGAGACAGTACAAGCTTGTTTCATTCCATAAGTAATCATCCGCTGTGTGTGTGTGTGTGTGTGTGTTGTAATCTTTTTGAGTTGTAAAAAAATTAATAAATATATTAAATATATTTATGAATATAAATATATATAAATATAATTCTATAAATCAATATAATTTTTTTTTTTTTTTTATAAATTTATTTCTGATTTTTCCCTTTTTTCTCCCAATTTAGTGGCCAATTGATCCCTATTTTAATTCAAACACCCACCCTCGTATTGCATGCGTTCGCCAACTGCATCTCTCCGGCCGGCAGTCTCGAAGGAAAGCGCCTCCCCACTTTCGTGACAAGGCGAATCCAAGCCGAACCACTGTTTTTCCGACACACACAGAGACGCATTCACATGACGAACACAAGCCGACTCCGCCCCCCCTCCCGAAGACAGCGTTGCCAATGATTGCTGCTTCATCGAGTCCGGCCATAGTCGGATCTGACGAGACCGGGGCGCGAACCCCAGTCCCCAGTGGGCAACTGCATCGACACAAAGCCGATGCTTAGACCGCTACGCCACCGCGGACCTCATATAATTTTATTTTTAAGCTAAATATAAATATGAAAAAAGAAATGACAGTAAATAATTAACGTCTATTAATTTCAAGACATGAAATGCAATAAAGGGGCGCTTGCTTTGGCCCAAATTCAGCCACACAAAGTTTGGCTGCACAATAATTCCAAATTATAACAGTCGCAACTCGACCTGCCTCCCTTGACGGTGCTTACTCTTGAGGTACCTATACAGTATGGCTCCTGCCTGTCAAAACAAAATGTCTAACATAATTTAAAGGAATTATACATCATTTTCTGGCTTCCCTGAAATATAATATGGCTTGTAAATATCAGCAGAGGTTGCTGCCAAAACTGACCAAAGTGATAAAGTGAGGGGCCTGTATCACACAGCAGGATCACTGAAGGTAACTGGATACATTTGCTGAGTAAAACCTGGTATCCTCTAAGTTCTGGAACATGGACTGCAGTGAAAAGAGCCGTTCCAGGTTTTACTTTGTGATACAGGCCCCAGATTTCTGCATTTGAAAACGCAGCAGCTGCTCTGGATGAGTTGTTGTTGTTGTTGTTGTTGTTGTTGTTGTATGAAACACTGGGCTCGCACTCGCAGTCCTCAGCAAACTCTGCAGAGATTGCAGCGAACATTATCAAGCGAGGGCAGTCAGTAATGGCAGCTGTCTGCAAATGCACTGTGTGTTCATGACCTTTCTGTTGGAATTTGCTCGTCCCGGCTGCTGTCATCTGTCATGTGTTGTTGTTATTCACATTGCTGAACACTAGAGGTCAGGGGTCAAGTATAATGACACAGCGCCTGTGAAGTAGTCCAAAGTCATCTTCGCCATTGCATTTGTAATTACACATCTTAAAAGGGAAAGGGAGGAAGTCATATCAGCGTCGTTTCAGAGGCGCATGCAGCGGGCGGAAAACGATCATGGAAGTTTCTGGTTGAAGTTATGACCTACATTACAGGTCGCGTGCCCTTCTGTGTCTGAGGCACCAAGCAGCTTGTGCACCAACCCCTAATCATGAATAGATAAACCTCACACAGCTCTTTCATCCGATGATGCTGAGGTGGCTGACTCATACAAAACATGTTTGTTTTTTGTTTTTTTGTTGCTTTTTTATATATGTCCGTCCTCTATCACTCCTTCATGTCAGCGGTTTGTTTTGCCAAAAACAGACAAGGGAGAAAAGACACATTCCTGTGAAAAGTCCTATACAATTTACATTAAATGTATTATATATTTACAATTTACAATTTCATTTAAATATATATATATATAGATAGATAGATAGATAGATAGATAGATAGATAGATAGATAGATAGATAGATAGATATAGATATATATATATATATATATAAATATATATATATGTAATCCAGTGGTTCAAGTAAATTCTTTATGAGACAGTACTGTCTCATAAAGAATTTACTTGAACCACTGGATTATAATGTAATATATGTATAAATATAATATTAATAAATATATAAATGTATATGTACTGTACCAGATGACCTAAGAGCGTGGGAGTCCAAGTAAATAGAAAACTGTACTCCAAACCCCCCCTCCTTTATTTTTTTGTTTTGATGAATCATGAGTTGAGGATGTTGGATTTGGAGTCCGCATGCTGAATGTGTAGGCATTGATGTCACTGCTTCAGAGACTTGACACATAATCACATGTACACATGTACACTATAATACAGACACATTTCAACAAAGTAACACATGTACACTATAATACAGACACATTTCAACAAAGTAACACAGGTACACTATAATACAGACACATTTCAACAAAGTAACACAGGTACACTATAATACAGACACATTTCATCAAAGTAACACAGGTACACTATAATACAGACACATTTCAACAAAGTAAACACAGGTACACTATAATACAGACACATTTCAACAAAGTAAACACATGTACACTATAATACAGACACATTTCAACAAAGTAACACAGGTACACTATAATACAGACACATTTCAACAAAGTAACACAGGTACACTATAATACAGACACATTTCAACAAAGTAACACAGGTACACTATAATACAGACACATTTCAACAAAGTAAACACAGGTACACTATAATACAGACACATTTCAACAAAGTAACACATGTACACTATAATACAGACACATTTCAACAAAGTAAACACATGTACACTATAATACAGACACATTTCAACAAAGTAACACAGGTACACTATAATACAGACACATTTCAACAAAGTAACACAGGTACACTATAATACAGACACATTTCAACAAAGTAACACAGGTACACTATAATACAGACACATTTCAACAAAGTAAACACATGTACACGATAATACAGACACATTTCAACAAAGTAACACGGGTACACTATAATACAGACACATTTCAACAAAGTAACACAGGTTCACTATAATACAGACACATTTCAACAAAGTAACACATGTACACTATAATACAGACACATTTCATCAAAGTAACACATGTACACTATAATACAGACACATTTCAACAAAGTAACACAGGTACACTATAATACAGACACATTTCAACAAAGTAAACACATGTACACGATAATACAGACACATTTCAACAAAGTAAACACAGGTACACTATAATACAGACACATTTCAACAAAGTAACACGGGTACACTATAATACAGACACATTTCAACAAAGTAACACAGGTTCACTATAATACAGACACATTTCAACAAAGTAAACACAGGTACACTATAATACAGACACATTTCAACAAAGTAAACACATGTACACTATAATACAGACACATTTCAACAAAGTAAACACATGTACACTATAATACAGACACATTTCAACAAAGTAACACAGGTACACTATAATACAGACACATTTCAACAAAGTAAACACATGTACACGATAATACAGACACATTTCAACAAAGTAAACACAGGTACACTATAATACAGACACATTTCAACAAAGTAACATGGGTACACTATAATACAGACACATTTCAACAAAGTAACACAGGTTCACTATAATACAGACACATTTCAACAAAGTAAACACAGGTACACTATAATACAGACACATTTCAACAAAGTAAACACATGTACACTATAATACAGAGACATTTCAACAAAGTAAACACATGTACACTATAATACAGACACATTTCAACAAAGTAAACACAGGTACACTATAATACAGACACATTTCAACAAAGTAAACACAGGTACACTATAATACAGACACATTTCAACAAAGTAACACAGGTACACTATAATACAGACACATTTCAACAAAGTAAACACATGTACACTATAATACAGACATATTTCAACAAAGTAACACATGTACACTATAATACAGACACATTTCAACAAAGTAACACAGGTACACTATAATACAGACACATTTCAACAAAGTAAACACAGGTACACTATAATACAGACACATTTCAACAAAGTAAACACAGGTACACTATAATACAGACACATTTCAACAAAGTAACACAGGTACACTATAATACAGACACATTTCAACAAAGTAAACACATGTACACTATAATGCAGACACATTTCAACAAAGTAAACACAGGTACACTATAATACAGACACATTTCAACAAAGTAACACTTGTACACTATAATACAGACACATTTCAACAAAGTAACACAGGTTCACTATAATACAGACACATTTCAACAAAGTAAACACATGTACACTATAATACAGACACATTTCAACAAAGTAACACAGGTACACTATAATACAGACACATTTCAACAAAGTAAACTCATGTACACTATAATACAGACATATTTCAACAAAGTAAACACATGTACACTATAATACAGACACATTTCAACAAAGTAACACAGGTACACTATAATACAGACACATTTCAACAAAGTAACACAGGTACACTATAATACAGACACATTTCAACAAAGTAAACACAGGTACACTATAATACAGACACATTTCAACAAAGTAAACACATGTACACTATAATACAGACACATTTCAACAAAGTAACACATGTACACTATAATACAGACACATTTCAACAAAGTAACACAGGTTCACTATAATACAGACACATTTCAACAAAGTAAACACAGGTACACTATAATACAGACACATTTCAACAAAGTAAACACAGGTACACTATAATACAGACACATTTCAACAAAGTAACACATGTACACTATAATACAGACACATTTCAACAAAGTAAACACATGTACACTATAATACAGACACATTTCAACAAAGTAAACACAGGTACACTATAATACAGACACATTTCAACAAAGTAAACACATGTACACTATAATACAGAGACATTTCAACAAAGTAACACATGTACACTATAATACAGACACATTTCAACAAAGTAACACAGGTACACTATAATACAGACACATTTCATCAAAGTAACACAGGTACACTATAATACAGACACATTTCAACAAAGTAACACAGGTACACTATAATACAGACACATTTCAACAAAGTAAACACATGTACACTATAATACAGACACATTTCAACAAAGTAACACATGTACACTATAATACAGACACATTTCAACAAAGTAACACAGGTACACTATAATACAGACACATTTCAACAAAGTAACACAGGTTCACTATAATACAGACACATTTCAACAAAGTAAACACAGGTACACTATAATACAGACACATTTCAACAAAGTAAACACATGTACACTATAATACAGACACATTTCAACAAAGTAAACACATGTACACTATAATACAGACACATTTCAACAAAGTAACACATGTACACTATAATACAGACACATTTCAACAAAGTAACACATGTACACTATAATACAGACACATTTCATCAAAGTAACACATGTACACTATAATACAGACACATTTCATCAAAGTAACACAGGTACACTATAATACAGACACATTTCAACAAAGTAAACACATGTACACTATAATACAGACACATTTCAACAAAGTAAACACAGGTACACGATAATACAGACACATTTCAACAAAGTAAACACATGTACACTATAATACAGACACATTTCAACAAAGTAAACACAGGTACACGATAATACAGACACATTTCAACAAAGTAAACACAGGTACACTATAATACAGACACATTTCAACAAAGTAACACAGGTACACTATAATACAGACACATTTCAACAAAGTAACACAGGTACACTATAATACAGACACATTTCAACAAAGTAAACACATGTACACTATAATACAGACACATTTCAACAAAGTAAACACAGGTACACTATAATACAGACACATTTCAACAAAGTAAACACAGGTACACTATAATACAGACACATTTCAACAAAGTAAACACAGGTACACTATAATACAGACACATTTCAACAAAGTAAACACATGTACACTATAATACAGACACATTTCAACAAAGTAAACACATGTACACTATAATACAGACACATTTCAACAAAGTAACACATGTACACTATAATACAGACACATTTCAACAAAGTAAACACATGTACACTATAATACAGAGACATTTCAACAAAGTAACACATGTACACTATAATACAGACACATTTCAACAAAGTAACACAGGTACACTATAATACAGACACATTTCATCAAAGTAACACAGGTACACTATAATACAGACACATTTCAACAAAGTAACACAGGTACACTATAATACAGACACATTTCAACAAAGTAAACACATGTACACTATAATACAGACACATTTCAACAAAGTAAACACAGGTACACGATAATACAGACACATTTCAACAAAGTAAACACATGTACACTATAATACAGACACATTTCAACAAAGTAACACATGTACACTATAATACAGACACATTTCAACAAAGTAACACATGTACACTATAATACAGACACATTTCATCAAAGTAACACATGTACACTATAATACAGACACATTTCATCAAAGTAACACAGGTACACTATAATACAGACACATTTCAACAAAGTAACACAGGTACACTATAATACAGACACATTTCAACAAAGTAAACACATGTACACTATAATACAGACACATTTCAACAAAGTAAACACAGGTACACTATAATACAGACACATTTCAACAAAGTAACACAGGTACACTATAATACAGACACATTTCAACAAAGTAACACATGTACACTATAATACAGACACATTTCAACAAAGTAAACACATGTACACTATAATACAGACACATTTCAACAAAGTAAACACATGTACACTATAATACAGACACATTTCAACAAAGTAACACATGTACACTATAATACAGACACATTTCAACAAAGTAACACATGTACACTATAATACAGACACATTTCATCAAAGTAACACATGTACACTATAATACAGACACATTTCATCAAAGTAACACAGGTACACTATAATACAGACACATTTCAACAAAGTAACACAGGTACACTATAATACAGACACATTTCAACAAAGTAAACACATGTACACTATAATACAGACACATTTCAACAAAGTAAACACAGGTACACTATAATACAGACACATTTCAACAAAGTAACACATGTACACTATAATACAGACACATTTCAACAAAGTAACACAGGTACACTATAATACAGACACATTTCAACAAAGTAAACACATGTACACTATAATACAGACACATTTCAACAAAGTAAACACAGGTACACTATAATACAGACACATTTCAACAAAGTAAACACATGTACACTATAATACAGACACATTTCAACAAAGTAAACACAGGTACACTATAATACAGACACATTTCAACAAAGTAACACATGTACACTATAATACAGACACATTTCAACAAAGTAACACATGTACACTATAATACAGACACATTTCAACAAAGTAAACACAGGTACACTATAATACAGACACATTTCAACAAAGTAAACTCATGTACACTATAATACAGACACATTTCAACAAAGTAACACAGGTACACTATAATACAGACACATTTCAACAAAGTAACACAGGTACACTATAATACAGACACATTTAATCAAAGTAACACAGGTACACTATAATACAGACACATTTCAACAAAGTAACACAGGTACACTATAATACAGACACATTTCATCAAAGTAACACAGGTACACTATAATACAGACACATTTCAACAAAGTAACACAGGTACACTATAATACAGACACATTTCAACAAAGTAAACACATGTACACTATAATACAGACACATTTCAACAAAGTAAACACATGTACACTATAATACAGACATATTTCAACAAAGTAACACATGTACACTATAATACAGACACATTTCAACAAAGTAACACAGGTACACTATAATACAGACACATTTCAACAAAGTAACACATGTACACTATAATACAGACACATTTCAACAAAGTAACACAGGTACACTATAATACAGACACATTTCAACAAAGTAAACACAGGTACACTATAATACAGACACATTTCAACAAAGTAACACATGTACACTATAATACAGACACATTTCAACAAAGTAACACATGTACACTATAATACAGACACATTTCAACAAAGTAACACAGGTTCACTATAATACAGACACATTTCAACAAAGTAAACACAGGTACACTATAATACAGACACATTTCAACAAAGTAAACACAGGTACACTATAATACAGACACATTTCAACAAAGTAAACACAGGTACACTATAATACAGACACATTTCAACAAAGTAACACAGGTACACTATAATACAGACACATTTCAACAAAGTAACACATGTACACTATAATACAGACACATTTCAACAAAGTAAACACAGGTACACTATAATACAGACACATTTCAACAAAGTAACACAGGTACACTATAATACAGACACATTTCAACAAAGTAAACACAGGTACACTATAATACAGACACATTTCAACAAAGTAACACATGTACACTATAATACAGACACATTTCAACAAAGTAAACACATGTACACTATAATACAGACACATTTCAACAAAGTAAACACAGGTACACTATAATACAGACACATTTCAACAAAGTAAACACAGGTACACTATAATACAGACACATTTCAACAAAGTAAACACAGGTACACTATAATACAGACACATTTCAACAAAGTAACACATGTACACTATAATACAGACACATTTCAACAAAGTAAACACATGTACACTATAATACAGACACATTTCAACAAAGTAAACACATGTACACTATAATACAGACACATTTCAACAAAGTAAACACATGTACACTATAATACAGACACATTTCAACAAAGTAAACACAGGTACACTATAATACAGACACATTTCAACAAAGTAAACACAGGTACACTATAATACAGACACATTTCAACAAAGTAACACATGTACACTATAATACAGACACATTTCAACAAAGTAACACAGGTACACTATAATACAGACACATTTCAACAAAGTAACACAGGTACACTATAATACAGACACATTTCAACAAAGTAAACACAGGTACACTATAATACAGACACATTTCAACAAAGTAACACAGGTACACTATAATACAGACACATTTCAACAAAGTAACACATGTACACTATAATACAGACACATTTCAACAAAGTAACACTTGTACACTATAATACAGACACATTTCAACAAAGTAACACATGTACACTATAATACAGACACATTTCAACAAAGTAAACACAGGTACACTATAATACAGACACATTTCAACAAAGTAACACATGTACACTATAATACAGACACATTTCAACAAAGTAACACATGTACACTATAATACAGACACATTTCAACAAAGTAACACATGTACACTATAATACAGACACATTTCAACAAAGTAAACACAGGTACACTATAATACAGACACATTTCAACAAAGTAAACTCATGTACACTATAATACAGACACATTTCAACAAAGTAACACAGGTACACTATAATACAGACACATTTCAACAAAGTAACACAGGTACACTATAATACAGACACATTTCAACAAAGTAACACATGTACACTATAATACAGACACATTTCAACAAAGTAAACACAGGTACACTATAATACAGACACATTTCAACAAAGTAAACTCATGTACACTATAATACAGACACATTTCAACAAAGTAACACAGGTACACTATAATACAGACACATTTCAACAAAGTAACACAGGTACACTATAATACAGACACATTTCAACAAAGTAACACATGTACACTATAATACAGACACATTTCAACAAAGTAACACATGTACACTATAATACAGACACATTTCAACAAAGTAAACACAGGTACACTATAATACAGACACATTTCAACAAAGTAACACATGTACACTATAATACAGACACATTTCAACAAAGTAACACATGTACACTATAATACAGACACATTTCAACAAAGTAACACATGTACACTATAATACAGACACATTTCAACAAAGTAAACACAGGTACACTATAATACAGACACATTTCAACAAAGTAAACTCATGTACACTATAATACAGACACATTTCAACAAAGTAACACAGGTACACTATAATACAGACACATTTCAACAAAGTAACACAGGTACACTATAATACAGACACATTTCAACAAAGTAAACACAGGTACACTATAATACAGACACATTTCATCAAAGTAACACAGGTACACTATAATACAGACACATTTCATCAAAGTAACACAGGTACACTATAATACGACCCATTTCGGTTGTTGACGGGTCGTATGTAGATGTTTTTTGTTGTTGTTCGTCCTGCAGGTGATGGACAGGTGATGGACAGGTGATGGACAGGTGATGGACAGGCTGTGTTTTAGGTTTAATATGGATCATTTTCTTCAAGTGGGTTCATATCTGAGAAACATCCTTCACCCCGTGATGACAATGCTATAGCGTCTCTCACTTAGGTTGGCCGACTAGCTCCGTTATTTTATTTGTGCTGCCGCTGTCTTCCCATTCGTACTTGTTTGCCATTATAAGATGGGGACAGATTCTGCCCTGTTATTAAAGACAGCACAAAACAGAAATTCATTTTACTCAACTCTGAATAGGCATCTCTATCTCTGTTACACACACACACACACAAACTTGCACAGGTAAGGAGAGAGGGGGGGGGGGAAGAGAAAGATTTGTCTGTGATTCAGTATTGTTGGGTGGTGCGGCTGTCAATCAAATTGACCATTTCAGCATCAACCCTGTAAATCACCGTACATTTTACTTGTTTGACCTGCTTCCATTGTCTTCCTCTCTGTGGCATGCACGCCTGGTCTTGACCATGCATTTCTTCTCTCATAATTTACTGGTCATTATATGTAAAGTAGGTTTCAGTAATCTATGCATGCATGATGAGATAATGCAACATCAGTTCCTGTTTGACTGGAAATAACGGCTCTCAAACCCTTCCAGCAGTGTGTTGGGTAAACTTTCTCTGCATCTCCTCAAGTGCCATGCTGATGAAAGGAAATCAAAACACTTTTCCATATAAGTGGACATATTGAGAAAGTAAAAGATGTGCCTTTCATGCGCTCGAGTCCAATAGCTTTGTCACAAGGTGCCCCAAGTAGGCTTTTCAGCTCCCATTCACTGATGTGTGAGATATTAAACCAACTCCGCACTTATTCAAAGAGGAATATTTTGTTGTTTGGCTGCTCACCACATCAAGGTAACGTCTCAATAATTGGCTCAGATCCTGCCCGCCAGAGCGCCGCGAACAACGGTCGTGCAAGCGAACGGCGCGGTGTCAGAGTGGGTTAGTCTGGTCCTGAGAGTGTGGAGTGATGTTCATTTCTTTGCCTTTTCCACTCGTTGAGGCAGTAAACTGCTGCAGCCTGCAGAAGCGAATGATCACGCTCTCTGAACAGTTGGTTGCATTAATGGATCAATTTAACACAGAGGAGAGGTGAGAAGCAGCCAGCGCTGCTACGGCTTCACTGCAGTGCTGCTTTGCTGACAATTTCAAAGGAAAACATTGTGTATAATGAGTCAGCTTTACCACTTTGCAGCAGGCTTTCCCTATCTGAGCTTCACTCTAAGCCCCATCTGTGCGCGTGCGTGTGTGCGTGTGCGTGTGCGCGTGCA
Source organism: Lampris incognitus (assembly GCF_029633865.1). Lineage (NCBI taxonomy): Eukaryota > Metazoa > Chordata > Actinopteri > Lampriformes > Lampridae > Lampris > Lampris incognitus. Next base: position 2,819,330 of record NC_079218.1, read on the forward strand.
CAATTTAAAAAATGTTTACTTTAATTTCATTGTCTTTCATGTAACCTTTAAGTAGTTATGCCTTATGGCTTAGTTTCAAATTTAGTGATGGACATCTGTTTTTGTGCCCTCACTGTTATGTTATTATTTTTTAGTTTTTGTTTTTTTTACTCAGGCTATTTTCTTTTTTTAATGAGTCTGTGAAGGACCTTCATACATTGTTTGTGTGAATGGTGCCTAACAGGTGAAGGCTGACTCATTGATTGATAGCATGTGAGTGCCCAGCGCTCGCTGTAGGTCATCTTATTTACAGTGTGCAAGGGCGTGCTAGACGAGCGGCCCACTCTGTTGCCGGGCCAGAATGAAGCTGTGCTTTTTGGTGGAGTTGGTAGTGGTAGTGCCACTTTTTCCTCTTTTTTACCTAGACACTTACTTTTTCTTCACAAGAATCTCATGCAAACTGTGAGATGTCAATTTAATATAAATTTATTTGATCTAAATTGTAACCACAAAAACCTTCTTGTTTGTTTGTTTTCAACTTGCTGTCTTTTTTTTTTATTGATTACTCCAAAGCTTGGGCGGCACAGTGGCCTAGTGGTTAGCACTGTTGCTTCATAGCAAAAAGGTCCTGGGTTCGAACCCCAGGCTGTCCCGGGTCCTTCCTGTGTGGAGTTTGCATGTTCTCCCCGTGTCTGCGTGGGTTTCCTCCAGGTGCTGCTGTTTCCTCCCACCATCAAAAAGACATGCGTGTTTTCTGTTGCTTACCAACACAGGGATCACCGGTTCGAATCCCCGTGTTACCTCCGGCTTGGTCGGGCATCCCTACAGGCACAATTGGCCGTGTCTGTGGGTGGGAAGTCGGATGTGGGTATGTGTCCTGGTCGCTGCACTAGCGCCTCCTCTGGTCAGTCGGGGCGCCTGTTAAGGGGGGAGGGGGAACTGGGGGGAACAGCGTGATCCTCCCACACGCTACGTCCCCCAGGTGAAACTCCTCACTGTCAGGTGAAAAGAAGCGGCTGGTGACACCACATGTGTCGGAGGAGGCACGTGGTAGTCTGCAGCCCTCCCTGGATCGGCAGAGGGGGTGGAGCAGCAGAGACCGGGACAAAATAAATAAATAAATAAATAAAAAAGACATGCATGTTAGGGTTAGTACTCCTGCCTGTGCCACTGAGCAAGGCAGTGGAAAGAACTGGAGTTGGTCACCGGGCGCTGCAGTTGCCCACTGCTCCTATACAATAGGATGGGTCGAATGCAGAGAACACATTCGTTGTGACCTGTACGATGACAAATAAAGTGTCCACTTTCTTTGGACTCGGTCTCTGCAGTGCACATCAAACTCCAAAACGGCAGCAAGATAAATTGGCCGGGCTGCGAGCTGTAACGATTAAGGTTTAAGGTTTAATGCCCGGCCCTTCATTTCCCCATCAGTGTCCAAATGCTATTGACACACCGGGTCTTCATTGGCTGCTTGCTTTGATTTGTACACCGTGAATTTATGTGGTTGTTTTAGTGGGGTGCCACATATTTTTACCGTCACTGGTCTGAGGGGGCTGTTTGAGGGGGGCAGGGTAGCAGGAGCGCCGGCCCATGCCACGGTTTCAGTCATGAAACACACGAGTTATCAGGCAGAAAAGGGCGTAAATCTGTCTGTCATATCACAGTGGTTGAATGATGGGTTGTCCTCCATGCTAATTGAAAGCCCACTGCCATACCAAACCCTAAATCAACGCATTGTCTACCCGCAGAACATTCACGTCCGTTTGTGTGTGTTCCTGTTCGTCAGTTGGTGGGCTGGTGAAAAGGTGACGGCTGTTGAAGTTTATGCTTCTTCTTTGTCCGTCTCGGTTAGCGCACTTGATATGAATCAGGCCTTTGTGCTTGACAACAACAAAAGGAGACTGTAGTAAATCCACTGATTTATGTAGCCGTTGAATATAATGGAAGTTATCCACGCACGTGGACCCACAAACTCATTTGTTGTCTGCTATTTTTGAAGTCGTACTATAAACTCCTTGTCAGCTGATCTTTGAGTGAATAGTGGCCCTATGATACGTTCTCTAAAAATAAGAAATTATGTTTTTAAAAAATCCTGTGTCTGTCAGGATTTGACCTCCTTCATTTTCCATTTGCAGGTTTTGAAGGATTATTTATGCCGTGTGGAGCATATTATCTCCCAGTTTACATGCAAATGACTCTGGCCCCTTTTGTCTGGTCCTGGTGGGCCACAGCTGACAGTCATACAGAGGGAGCTGCAGCAGATCTGGCATATCAACACAGATACCAGCGAGTTACATATTTACTGCTCACGACTTATCAAGCACGCCTTCATTTCTATGCATAATACAGGAAAACCAAACACACACACAGACAGTGAATGGTACATTTATCATTTATTTTTTTGAGGCAATGACAACTTCAAAAACAACAACAAAGAAACACAATTAGAGCGGCGGACAGCTTGAAGGGTGTGCTAACTCGAGGGAGAGATAACCTCCCATCAAAATTGGACTGGCTCCATATTTTATATATTTATTATTTTTAGGTTGCAAAGCTGCACACTCCAATGACACACAGCACAACCTCAATTGTATATGCAAAGTCCAATCTGTGTAGTGACTTGTGGTCCAGGCAGAACGTCATTAACTTGGCTCCCTGCCTCTGTAATTTCCATATCTGAAAAATAACAATTACTTTCCCTGCCCTATCAAAACACCCAAGCTGCACTTGTGGTTTGGCAAATGTCAAATGGCAGTATTTAAGATATCCACATATTTACTGCTTACCTGTGAAGGGGCTGCTATTTTCTACTGAAGTCTTCTGCATTACTCATTGTAAACACTTATATATGATTACAGCCACTTACCGTTAGATTGCCTCCCTTTCAAATGCCACACAATGCCGTCCTCAGCGTACAGCGTTACCGCCTGTGTTTCACAGTAATGTGTGGCCACATGTCTTGATGCAACCCAGCTAAGGAAATCACAGGGAGTTGAATCAGTTCCTAAGCACTATATAAATCATATTATTATTATTATTATTATTTCTTTCGTGTTTCCTGTTTTACATCCTGTAGAGCCGGGTCCAAACTGTGGACCTGAGGCACTACAGGGCAGATGTCACTTGATTGACAGTACTCGTGGTAATATGTGGGCTGTTCTGAGTAGGGAGATCTTCTGGACTGCATGGATGTTGATGTTTCCTGGGCTACGGTTGGTGAACTTGTCCATTCCCTTCTTCATGAGTCCTAGAGCTCCGATGACCACCGGTGTGGTTTCGGTCTTCATGCCCCACATCCTGTTGACTTCAGTCTCCAGGTCTTTATACTTGGTCAGCTTCTCTGTGACTTTCACTGAGCTGTTTTTTTTTTCAGATGGAATTGCCATGTCGATGAGCATGCACTTCTTTTCCTTCCTGTCCTTCCTTGATTATTATTATTATCTTTATTACTATTGTTATTATCTGGACACAGTGTTTATTGAGAGAGATGTGTTTCATCACTCATCTAAAGGCCGTGACACACCAGGCCGACGGTCGGCCATCGGCCAATGTTGGTCCATCGGTGAGTGTCTGTGGCCCTAGTTTTTGCAGCGTGTCCCACAACGTTGGCACTAGTCGGACCCCTGTCGGCAGCTTTTCGGCCAATTCAGCATGTTGTATTGGCGGAGGAGCCCGTCGGTGAAACAGATCCCTCCGATTGGCTGTTCTGGTGCAGGAGAAGAAAAACGGAAGTTACGAAAGCAAGCAAACGATGAAGTCAAGACGCCACACATTCTCATTTTTCATCTTCATCTCACCTGAACATTTCAAGAGTTTTTCCTCTCGCGGAGGTGCAGAGCGTAGTACATGCTAGTTGGCCGTTGGCTGTAGTCTTTGTGGTGTGTTCGAGTGCCCAGATACAGGTGACATGAGACAATGCAACAGTCAGCCTTTGTCTCCGCTAGTTCTCTGATGTCGGTTTGGTGTGTCTGGCCGTCAGGGACCTCTTCAGTCTCAACTGACTGCAGGTGTCCCCACCCTTATAAACAATACAGTGGCATAACGACCGAAACCAACGATCGGTTTCGTATGCAAATTACCCTGTACTATTCACGGAGGACTGGGGAATAGTTGCAGTCACAGCATTGTAAGATGGTGACAGATGCTCTCTTAGCCCCCCCCCCCAGTTCAGGGATGGTCGTTTGGTCTTTCCCTCTTCACATAGATGGCCTATCTGACTCCCCGTTCAAACCAGTGTTCCTCCCTATCACGGATGGTCACATCCTCGTCATTGAAAGAGTGGCCACTGGCCTGTAGGTGGTGTAGACTCTGGAGTCCTGGCCTGTAGGTGGTGTAGACTGTGGAATCCTGGCCTGTAGGTGGTGTAGACTGTGGAATCCTGGCCTGTAGGTGGTGTAGACTGTGGAATCCTGGCCTGTAGGTGGTGTAGACTGTGGAATCCTGGCCTGTAGATGGTGTAGACTGTGGAGTCCTGGTCTGTAGATGGTGTAGACTCTGGAGTCCTGGCCTGCAGATGGTGTAGACCCTGGAGTCCTGTCCTGTAGATGGTGTAGACTGTGGAGTCCTGCCCTGTAGATGGTGTAGACCCTGGAGTCCTGGCCTGTAGATGGTGTAGACTGTGGAGTCCTGGCCTGTAGCTGGTGTAGACTGTGGAGTCCTGGCCTGTAGCTGGTGTAGACTGTGGAGTCCTGGCCTGTAGCTGGTGTAGTCTGTGGAGTCCTGGCCTGTAGATGGTGTAGACTGTGGAGTCCTGGCCTGTAGGTGGTGTAGACCCTGGAGTCCTGGCCTGTAGCTGGTGTAGTCTGTGGAGTCCTGGCCTGTAGATGGTGTAGACTGTGGAGTCCTGGCCTGTAGGTGGTGTAGACCCTGGAGTCCTGGCCTGTAGCTGGTGTAGTCTGTGGAGTCCTGGCCTGTAGATGGTGTAGACTGTGGAGTCCTGGCCTGTAGGTGGTGTAGTCTGTGGAGTCCTGGCCTGTAGATGGTGTAGACTGTGGAGTCCTGGCCTGTAGATGGTGTAGACTGGAGTCCTGGCCTGACATGTTAGCTCTTGTTGAATCTCTTGACTTCTCAAAGATGTGTTTAAGCAATCTTGTGAGTTGCCTTTTTTCAAGTTTCAAGTATTTTTATTTTTTTTGCCTTCATTCAAATTTACGACTAATTGTCGTACCATTAAATTTAACATGTTTCTTTCTTCCGAACCTGTTTATGGCCATGCATTTAGTACTTAGCACAGATGAAAATGAAGCTGTTCAAACGTGTTGAGAACCTGTCCAAACAAACCTGAAGGTTACTTAACCTTTCATATGATTCATGTGGCGGCATGGTGGCGCAGAAGGTCCTGGGTTCGAGCCCCGGGGTTGTCCAGCCTTGGGGGTCGTCCCAGGTCGTCCTCTGTGTGGAGTTTGCATGTTCTCCCCGTGTCTGCGTGGGTTTCCTCCGGGGGCTCCGGTTTCCTCCTCCCACAGTCCAAAGACCTGTAGGTCAGGTGAGTCGGCTGTACTAAGTGTGTGTGTGTGTGTCTGGGCCCTGTGATGGCCTGGCGGCCTGTCCAGGGTGTCTTCCTGCCTGCCACCCAGTGACTGCTGGGATAGGCTGCAGCTTCCCCGTGACCCTGACAGCAGGATAAGTGGTTTGGGTAATGGATGGATGGGTGATTCAGACCCAAGACTAACAAGGAATCCTGCATTGTTGGTGGAAGAGAAACAGTCTCCCCTCCCTCACCAGCTGATAGCACAGTGTCTTTCAGAGAAGTGATATATGTCCCAGACTTGCTCAGTGGCCGTCAGCAGAACATTCATTTTACAAGACATCCTCTTTGTAAGTGTGAAAGTGATGAGCCCCTTGTTTCACACGTGCCCATTCAGCCACCCCTGGGTAATAAAGAAGATTAGAAACGGACTGACGATGTTGTAGGGTTGCTTTGTCTGGTGGGGTGCTTTCTTTAATTGTGTTTTGAGCGAATAGTTTAATCTGCTGGCATTCTGTCTCACTGTATGGACGTCATCGGCGTGCCTGGAAACTGGTATGCATGGCTCTTTTTACCCCGGAATATGGACACAGAGGGATATACAGCACGTTGCTTAATTGTTCATTTCCTACCAAATTCTACTTTTTCTAACTGCATTCAGACGATTAAATGTAAACGCTGATTACTCATTCGTTTCCTTCCTAAAATTTGGGGCTGTGGAAGACGTTGATAAATCTAGTGCAATCCATTAACTTAGTTTTAATGGGATACCCAGTCAGCGGGGGGTTGCTCTCCCAGGCGTCCTGGCTGCTGCTAATGAAAGTGACTGGGGGTTTGCACTTGCCCAGACGGTGGCAAGTGAAAAACAAAATAAATCTGGGGAATTGCATTCGGATGGGGAAAATGGTCCTTAAACGCAAGATTAATTTGAATGCACATCTTCACAGTACCTATAAGTCAGGGTGGAGGACGCGGCGGAATCACAAGGAGCCAAAAGGTACATAAACTGCGTCTAGTCGACGCAAATCAATAACAGTTAATTAAATCGGGAGATGGGGTAAACAATATATTGAAACACCTTTAATGGCAGCCCACACAGATTCTATCATGCAGGCCAATAGTTGTAAACAAAGATTCACAAGAGCCACTCGCACAACATCACATCCAGTCATGGAGTGTTGGGCCGTTGTGTCTTTATTTGTTTAACAGGATTTATAATTCTTACGATGTGAGCTCGGCTTTAAGGCTCGGACGTGGACAACAATAAAGTCAATACCTTTATAAATTGAACTGGCTGCGGCGTTCGCCTGGTATAGAGGGTAAACACCGTTTCGGTGGTTTAGCTTGGTTTGATGGAGACTGGATTGTCTCTCCGTCAGATAAACTGCTCCAGCTCGGTCGGGTTTCTTCCTCCCCTCGCACTCCTGCTCTGAAACCAAGACAGATAGCGCGCTCTTCCCATGCCAGGCTGCCATTTTAGTCCTTCAGAATGTCTGCTGCCGCTGGCGTGTCCTCTAAACTGCGGCGAGCCGATGCTAATGGGTCACCGAATACATAAATAGTTGAGCGGAACGAAAAGGAAATGGTGTCTAATTAACCTAAAATGATTTAATTTACCGGTGGTGTCCGATATACGATCAACATCCCATGACCATTTTTCAAACTAGTGGTCATAAACACCTGGGGGTGCAGGAAGCGGTCATGCTGTATGTAGGATTTGTTGAGGTACGCGTCAGAAAATTGGCCTCTGGTTTAAAAATCATGCAAAGTTATTGATATTGGGCAAGATGGGTTGATAGGAAATGTGTGTTGTCTAGCAAGGTGCCCAAGTTCTCTCACATTGGTCTTCTACTACTACTACTACTACTACTAGTACTACTACTACTAGTACTACTACTATTAGAGCAATGTGAGAGTTCAAGTTCTCTCACATTGGTAAGCTGCGTTTATAATGTGCATAAGATTCAATTGAACAATAAATTGTAAAGCTTATGTGCATCAATTTAATAATATTTACTAGATATAGTATGTCCTCAGGAAGGGATTTATGTACCTGAGAACACCTACCAAGCGTGTGTGTGTGTGTGTACCAGGTTTTTTTTCTGTCGTAATGCAGAACAAATGTCCCCATTAGGATCGAAAACCCTTAAACCACCTGGGGTTGTGGGGACATTTTATGGGTCCCCATGAGGAAGAGGGTGTATTTTAGAATTAGGACTTGGGTTGGTGTGGTTGGGAGGTGGACCTGGTGTGGTGGGAGGGGGACCTGGTGTGTTGGGAGGGGGACCTGGTGTGTTGAGAGGGGGACCTGGTGTGGTGGGAGGTGGACCTGGTGTGGTTGGGAGGTGGACCTGGTGTGGTGGGAGGGGGACCTGGTGTGGTTTGAGGCAGACCTGGTGTGTTGGGAGGCAGACCTGGTGTGGTGGGAGGCGGACCTGGTGTGGTGGGAGGCGGACCTGGTGTGGTGGGAGGGGGACCTGGTGTGTTGGGAGGCGGACCTGGTGTGGTGGGAGGGGGACCTGGTGTGTTGGGAGGGGGACCTGGTGTGTTGGGAGGGGGACCTGGTGTGTTGAGAGGGGGACCTGGTGTGTTGGGAGGCGGACCTGGTGTGGTGGGAGGTGGACCTGGTGTGTTGGGAGGGGGACCTGGTGTGGTGGGAGGGGGACCTGGTGTGTTGGGAGGTGGACCTGGTGTGTTGGGAGGGGGACCTGGTGTGGTGGGAGGGGGACCTGGTGTGGTGGGAGGGGGTCTGAGGGCTGGATGACTTGCCATGCTTTATAACGGTTACTCAAGGGGCTTCGTGATGAGGCAGTGGCATAACTTTGATTAGAGCTGCTGCAGCAGAGATGATAATGAAGTCCGGGAATACATAATAAGCGTATGCCATTTGATGATGTGATATTAACACATTGTTTTATCAGCTGCAGCTTAATTAATATTTCATCATGATTAGCATACTTAGCAAGGGGTAGGAAGCTCATTCGATATTGGACAGCATACTTGAACATGAAGGATGAGGACATTGCTTTTCTTTTTTTCCTGGAAAGGACCATTATAAACCTAGAAGAAGGTGATGAAGTTTTCCAAAATTTCCGTTATTTTGAGATGAATTTGCTCAATTCCATGTTTGGTGTCCCGTTATTGAGACCAGTCCATGGCACCGTTTGATTAATTACACCCCTCTAATTGGACATGCGGTGGCGGAAGGCCTCAGATGATCTCATCTCCACGAATGTTTATCACACTTCTGAAGCAGCGTGCAGATAATTTCCTCTCCCTTTCTGCTTCATGCAGCATGCACTTAGAGTACAAACACACACACACACACACACACACTCACACACACACTCACACATGAACTGCTGTATAGGAAACACTCGTGCCCTGTAATGAAAGATAAAGTTCCCCCCCCCCACTTTTGTGTGGAGAGGAGAATAAAGGGGAGCAGTTATTGGGTAAGATGGGGCATTAAAGTTTATGACACTTCTTCACATCTACAAAAAGTCAATAACCCTACCAGGCAGGGGGCGCTGGACGTTAGCATTATAAAGGCGCCCAGATATATACATTCCATAAAAACGAGGTGACCCAGTAACGGCTCTAAATGTGCCACTTGAAGGCGCAGCAGTGGAGGATGGAAGACATTGAATTCTCAGCAGGCGTGTCCTTCACTTGGCTTTGTGTTGACATTGCTGCATTACTGGAGGAGATGCGCAGACTGCCAGGTGCTCTCTGCTGCCATCTGTAGGCCTCGCTGGGACAAACACTGCTCATACGGGCATGAGACTTACCTTTTCTTTTTCTTTTGTAACAAATGTTATTTATAAATTGCAAGATTAATCAACATCAACCAGTAAGCACAATATATACAGACATATATGCCAGGGGTTATGAGGTAAATAAAATAGAAAATGAAAGAAAAAGGAGTTAAAAAAAAGAACAACAAATAAATAAAGAGAGGTTCAGCAGTTCAGACACGCCAGGAGGTGTTAGGCTCTGGGGTTTGTAGTGCTGAATAGTTTTTATGTGTTGTTGCACTTAATTTTGAATAAAGGTTTTCTGTTAGAACATTTACTTTTGTGAATGTGAAATTTTGCTAAAATAATGAAAAGATTTATAAAATAATATTGTTTTTGTTCTGAATTGCGTACATCATAGAAACCAAACAGCACATCCCTGTAGAGTGATGGCAATTGGACAGAAATGTTACAGTGAATATACTGAGCGAAATCTTTCCAAAAAGTCCGAATATCCGCTGGGAAAAAGTCTGGAGCTTGTCTTCAAGTTACTTGATCACAAACAAACCTCAAGATGTCTGTTTCAAACTCCTCCATCGATGCTGTCCAACAAAACATTATCTGCAAAAAATGAAAAGTGACATTGATGTTAATTGCACTTTCTGTGGTCTTGTTAGTGAAACGACCATACACTTGTTTTGGAACTGTCCTTCCACTGGGACTTTGGTGACTGTGACAAGAACCGATGACACCGTTGCCTTTAGCTCTCGATTGCAAGAAATGGTAAATCCACATTTTCATCACTGGCTTTCTAAGTAAGTAGAATAGTAAATTGTATTTATGCTGAATATCATTAGCAAGGAAAAAATTGAGGAGAAAAAACATCAAAAGGGGGAAAGCCAGGCAGTAGAAATATATTGAAAGGTCAAAGGTTGCTGCTCAGTTAATGAGGGGCTATGAGTCCAGTCACACCGCAGATCATGGTGTGAACCATGAATATATATATATATATATATATATATATATATATATATATATATATATATATATATATATGCCCTTACATAGAAACCAGAAAGACACATTATTTCGTCTTTGCACAGGTTACCACGAATGTGTTGTCTGCATGTAACCATCCTATTGTGTAGGAGCAGTGGGCAGCAGCAGCGCCCAAGGACCAACTCCAGTTCTTCTTTCCATTGCCTTGCTCAGGGGCCCAGGCAGGAGTATTAAACTTAGCATGCATGTCTTTTTGATGGTGGGAGGAAACCGGAGACCCACAAAGACACGGGGAGAACATGCAAACTCCTCACAGAAAGGACGTGGAACAGCCTGGGGTTCGAACCCAGGACCTTCTTACTGTGAGGCAGCAGTGCTGACCACTGGGCCACCGTGCCACCACTGTGTGTGTGATCTCAGCAGGGTTACTTTATTGCTTAATGTATTTATAACTTAAATGTATTCTGTTACAATTACAAATTACCTGTTGAAAAATGTATTCAGTAACTTACTCTAAGTATAACAATATTGAAGTAATGTAATCTGATTACTTTCCATTACTTTCGGATTATTTCAATGCCAAATGTGAAAAAAAGACAGAAGAAAAGGTATCAATAACATGACTTTTACTCAAGTGCATTTAGTAAGACAACCAAACAATGTAACCGTAGAAAGGACCGGTGATGGCTGGTGGTCTTATTGGGTGGGTGGGCTGACAAATGACCTACACCCATCAATAATTCACACTGCAGCAACAGCAGCATCACATCCGCGATCCCAAGTTACAGCAACAACACCATATACCATGTTATAGCAAGTCCTGTACAACAACCCTGTAGAGAAGTACCCACAAGAATGGCCTTTGTGGGTCCTTTGGTGGCTGAATAGTCCGATCCTGGATGCACAGTTGCGGTTGCAGACCGGGCATGTAAAAGTGGTGCTGGAGGGGGGGGTAGGGGTAGCTTTGCGAGCATGCCTCTTTGCACGCTTTGCTACACGGTGTTGTGTGCGCTGGTTTTCCATGTACTTCACTCCCTCTGAGATGTGAGAGTGCCAGGTTGTGCGGCAGAAAGCAAGTTCCTCCAAAGAAGAGGGGTTGATCTGACATCTTTTTAGTGTGGTCTTCATTTGGTCTTTGAACCGCTTCTTCTACCCACCAGCAGTGCGTTGACCAAGGCGTAGTTGGCTGTAGAGGACTTTACGTGGGAGTCGTTGGCTGGGCATGCGAATAACATGCCCAAGCCACCTGAGTTGATGGTGTTTTAGGGTAGACTCCACGCTGCAGCTGCCTGCCCACTCCAACACCTCTGTGTGTGGCACTCTGTCCTCCCAAGTACTGCCGAGGATCCTCTGGAGACATTTTACATGGAAGGCCTCCAGGCTTCTGAGATGGTGGCTGTAGATGGTCCATGCCTCACATCCATAGAGTAGTGTGGAGATGCACACTGCTCTGTAAACAAGCACTTTAGTGTGGAGATTGAGGTTGCTGTTTTGGAAAACCCTTCTCCTTAGACGGCCAAAAGATGTTGAGGCTTGTTTGAGGCGGTGCTGGATCTCATCATCCATTGTGCAGGTGTCAGATAGCATGCTTCCCAGATATTTGAAGGCAGGAACAGTGGCCAGTTGTTGCCCTTCTGCTGTGAAGGTTGTTGGGTGGTTTGGGAGGCCGGCAGTCAACTGACAGATTACCTCTGTCTTTTGGGTGTTACTGATCAGTCCCATTCTCCTGTATGCAGTTACAACTGCCGACAGAGTGTTTTGTAGAGCTTCTGGTGTGTGAGCTACCAGGGCACAATCGTCGGCATACTGTAGCTCAATAATGGTCTCAGAGGTCAACTTGGTGGTTGCCTGAAACCTCCTGATGTTGAATAGGTTACCATCGAGCCTGAAGTCAATGGTGACTCCAGCCTGCTTCTCCAGCCTCCTTCGTAACAGTGTTGTAACAGAGACTAAGAAGATATTGAACAGGACTGGGGCTAGCTAGCACACAGCCTTGTCTGACTCCAGTCTGCACACCAAAGGGCTCAGAACTGTGGTTCCCCACTATCACTCGGGCCACCATTCCTGAGTGAAACTGTCCAAGAATGGTGAGAAACTTGGGTGGACATCCAAATTTCTTCAGGACTTGCCACAGCAGGGCCCTGTTAACTGTATCAAATGCCTCTGAGAGGTCTATGAATGCTATGTATAGATCCTTGTGCTGTTCTCTGCATTTCTCCTGGAGCTGGCGTGTGACAAAGATCATGTCAACGATCCCTCTATCCTTTTGGAAGCCGCATTGTGACTCTGGTATGACCTGTTCGGCTATTGCGAGTGTTAGTCTGCGGAGAATGATCTTGGCTAGAACCTTTCTGGCAATGGCCAGTAGTGAAATACCCCTACTGTTGGAGCAGATGGATTTGTCTCCTTTGTTTTTATAAATGGCCACAATGTAGGCATCTTTCCACTGTTGGGGGACACACTCGCGACTCCACACCTCAAGGATATAGAGATGCAGTGTCCTCGTACAGAGGTAGCCTCCTTCTTTGAGGATTTCAGCTGGAATATTATCAGGTCCAGGGGTTTTGTTGTTTTTTAGGGTCTTGACTGCATGTAGGATTTCTTTAAAAGATGGTGGGAGGTCTAGGTCTTGCAAGGTAGGCTGTTGAGGGAGTTCTGCCAGTACAGTTGAGTCCACTGGGGTGGGCTGGTTGAGCAGGGTGTTAAAATGCTCGGCCCACCGCTCCACTAACAGGGCCTGATCCTTGATGAGAGTTGTTCCATCAGCAGACCTAACGGGTGTCAGGGAGCAGTTTCTGGGGCCATAGATGGCCTTAACTGCATCATAGAAACCATGCATGTCGTTCTTGTCTGCATGAGCCTGGATTTCGTTGGCTTTCACACACACACACACACACACACACACACACACACACACACACACACACACACACACACACACACACACACACACACACACACACACACACACATACACGTTTCCTAATTTTGTCAGCTAAATGTTTCAAATCCACAATTCAGTGTTGGGTCCAAGCCGTGTCTCCTCCAAACAGCTAGCATGACAAACAGAAAAGTGAATTCTTCGCTACACTTAGTTTAATTTAGTTTATTGTTTATCTAACAGGGACAACGCACAATTGTACAACTGCACCAGAGTTAGCCGGCAGCTAATTTGCATCTGCAGTCCCTGGGCAGGCAAACAAACAACAATTAATACAGAAGTAAAAACATAACAATACATAAGAAAACTATTGGACAGGCAGACAAAAAACAATCAAGACAAAATAAAAACATGACAATACATCAGAAAACCAATCTCAGAAGTTAGAAGTACAATCTGATCTATTTAAAACAGTGGATATAAATAGCAATCTGGCCTATATGACAACAACATAATGAATATGGATTTCATCTCTTCAGCAACAATAAATATCAATAGTAAACTGACCTGAAACATCAGTAAATAACAATCTGACTTAAACTATGACAACAGCTATAAAACTCAATCTGGCCTGTTCAATGGCAGGAAATATAAATGACACACAGTCTACGGTCAGGTTGTACCTAGGCTGGTTCCAGCCAGAACCCTAGGCTGCTCCTGACTAAAACATATACTAACTACTCTGAATAAAAAGCAGGGATAGATGCTAATATTTTCAAGCACTGGCCCCATGGGCCACCAAGCCCCTAAATCTGGTGACCAAATGTAAAAACACAGAAAAGGCAATTTAACACAACTTAACACTGTGACACATCACAAAATGAAAATATACAACTATTTATTTATATTGAAAACTCAAGTTCATTTGTAAACATACATACATAGTCTCTGTCTCTTAGTTCAGTCTCTTTTTCACACACCCCCCTCCCCTCCATGCTTCTGCCTCATACACGCTCTCTCTGGCTCCCTCCATCCCTGCCTCCCTCCCTCCCTCCCTCCCTCCCAGCATTGTGCCTGTCAGTCATGAGTGCAATAAAAACATTACAAGAAGCAGTAGAATTCTAATCTGCAAGAACCAAAATATAGCGGGCTTGGCACGGCTTCTCCAGTGTTGGTTCCCAGATGTCACTGTAGATGTGGGGAATGAATCTACAGCAGTAAAGTTGCCGACAACAACGTTAAGGCCATTAACTATGAGCAACTAGCTGCAAAACAAACAGGAAATGTGCTACGCCAGCTAGCCAACAGTAGCCTACTGCTGATGAAGAGTAGCTAACGTTCCATTATTTGTCCAATAGCTGCTCTACTTTGTAGCATTAGCACTACGTTAATTTGCAGCATACAAGCCTAAGCAGCTAGCTAGCTAACTAGATTAGAATTAGACCAACCCACCTTGCTGTGGTGTTGTCGTTTGCATGTCCATGCACCGTGTCCACGCCGTTCTGGATATGGAGGTCGATAAGCCCGGGCGAAGCACTGGATGTGACTTCGTTACGTACAGACAAAGCTCAACGTTTTCAGTTTTTATTTGCCAAAGCCATCCAGCATGCCGAATTTCGCCACAAGAGGACGCTGTTACATAACCTCACACAAAAAGGAACAACTTTTGAATCTAGGGAAACATAAAATCCGGGTGAAAATCAGTTTAAACAGATCTGCTCCTTTTAAAACAATCTGGGTATTTTTCAGTGAAAATAGGTAAAACTGAAAACGCTGAGCCTTGCGTACAGAACAGTATGCCATGTTGACATTTCTTCTTTTTTTTTTTTAGAAATTTATTTCTGATTTTCCCTTTTTTCTCCCAACTTAGTGGCCAATCGATCCCTATTTTAATTCAAACACCCACCCTCGTACTGCATGCGTTCGCCAACTGCATCTCCCCGGCCGGCAGTCTCGAAGGAGTCGCCTCCCCACCTTCGTGACAAGGTGACTCCAGGCTGAACCACTGCGTTTTCCCACACACACAGAGACGCATTCACGTGACGAACACAAGCCGACTCCACCCCCCTCCCGAAGACAGCGTTGCCAATTATTGCTGCTTCATCGAGTCCGGCCATAGTCGGATCTGACGAGACCGGGGCGCGAACCCCAGTCCCCAGTGGGCAACTGCATCGACCCAAAGCCGATGCTTAGACCGCTACACCACCGCGGACCCCTCCATGTTGACGTTTCTAATCATTGTCTCCCGTTATCCACGCTCCATGTGACGTATTTGTCTCCCCATGGGTGTATTTTCAGGCGATGTAACTGCAAGGTGTGCAGCCTTGGCGTTTTCCACTTCTTCCGTGAGTTGTGATGTGGTGTTCCTGAAGGCGTTGGTTCCGGTGGAACATGAGCTGGACCTCTTGGCTTGTGGAGGAACCTGGCGGCACACTGCAGTACATTACGTCCTTAGATGTGTCGTATCCCAGCCACTTAAACTCTGCTTCCATTCACTCCTACACCCTCGCTGCCGTTCCGTTTGTTCACAGTCCGCCTCTTGTGTTTGTGGTTCTTCTCTAGGGGTCGTGTTCGCAGTTCGAGTAACGTCAGGCTTAGTGGACCCAGACTTCACATGCCGGCAGCTAGCGGGCGACGAGTAACACTAAGTTATTGTTAGCTGTTTTCAGAGAATGTTGAATTAAAAGACGTGAATGAATCGGGATGTTTGTGGAACCATGTCGTTGCGTTTATGAAGGGCAGTGGGTATTTTTATTTCATTTTTAATTTAACCTTGACTTGGTGGCCACAGGGGGCCACCTACTGGGGATATATGGTGGCCACAGAGTAACTTTTTATGGCCATTGGGCCATGGTTAATGTCGAACCCTGAAAAGTAAAACAAAAAGCCTGAGTGAAAGTAGTCTTCCTAAACTGTGGTACCCAAGCTCCCCTTGAAGATGCTCTGGTCCTGACCCTTACAGTTCTGTCACTGTTGGGAGAGGCCAGGCATGCTCTCGGGGGGGGGGGGGTGAGTCCATGAATAATCTTGAACGTCAGGCATATATCTGAATAAAATAAAAAATTATCAAAATTAAGGACGTTGTATTTTTTCAGGATATGGCAGTGGTGAAATTCCCTTGGTTTTTTATCCAATATTTTTAAAATCTGTTTCTATACAGAACATACTGGCTTGAGGGTGGTCACGCCTGCTTGGGACCAAGTGGTTATACAGTACGACAAATGAGGGAAAATCATGGCATGTAGAAAAAGATTTGTGGCAAATGAAGACATTTGATGCCTGATGCTCTTAAAATTATTCAAATTGAACTTAACGTTCCGGGTTACCTTACTGACATGTTTTTTAAAAGACAAGTGCTTGTCCATTATGATACCTAAATATTTTACATGTGTCACCGTATTAATAACTTCACCGTTTAATAAAATGTCCGGATCAACTGTATTGTTGGTCCTTGATGTAAAGTACATGCAGACTGTTTTGCTTACATTGGGAGTTAAGCATGAGTTTGTAAGCCAATCAGACACCTTGCACATGGCAGCTGTTAATTTAGCTGCAAGTTGCTCTTTTGATCTTGCATGAGTGAAGATGACCATATCGTCGACATACATTTGAATGTTTACATCTGGACAGGCTTGTGGAAGGTCGTTTATGTATATATTAAATAAAATTGGTCCTAGTATAGACCCCTGAGTGACCCCAGCTGTACAATATGTGTTTGCTCAACATTTGTCACCAATTTTAGTACACTGTTTTCTTTTATTTAAATAGGACTCCATCCAGACTAATGAATTAACGGAAAAGTTAAATAGTGAAATCTTTGAGAGTAGGGCGTCATGTTTAACGGTGTCAAAGGCCTTTGTAAAATCCAAAAACACAGCTCTGACCACACCACCATTGTCAAGATCACTTTTAATCTGCTCCACAAAATAACAGATCGCAGTTTCTGTAGAATGATGCTTATGGAAACCAAATTGCACTGGGAGTAAATTATATTCAGCTTCATTTAAGTGGGTGACTAACTGGTCAAACACAATCTTTTCAGCAACTTTAGAGGCTATTGGGAGAATACTGTTGGGTCTGTAATTTGATGGAGCAGCACTTGCTGTTAGCCAGCGCTTTCCTTGAAACCAAGTAACACAAACTTACGATGTTGTCGTTTGTCCTTAAGTGTTATTTGAACATCGCTTGGACGGTGTGTCACCAGTTTCTTCACCTCCAGTGTTTCCTTCAAAGACATCGGAGAAAATGGATGATAAAGTAAATAACCCACCTCGCTCATGCTAACGTTCATGCTAATGCCCGCTCTCGCACAAGTAGCGCCTCACTGTACGTACCGTTGCTCTGTACATCCGCTGTCATTGGTAAAAGTCAGCGGCCTGAGGGCTGAATGATTTTAGCCCAGGTGATCAGCAAATCAAGGGGGGCATGCCACGACGCCTGTCACTCACTCACCACGAAGATGAGTGGCAGCTGATGCTACTGTATTGGGGCTGTAAAAAGTAAGCCCATTTAGTTGTGTTCAGTGTTTTTCTTCTTACAATTTGGTGCTGTTGCTATTCTAGATTCCCCCAAAATTTAAAACAATCTGTTGTAAGGTTTTTTTAACAATAGTTTTCTCATCGTTATTGTAAAAGATAGAGACTGCTTAGCCCTGTTAGCCCATTTATACCAGCCGTCCCTGGAAAGGACAATGGGGACAACAAGCTTTTAAGCATCAAAACATGTAGCAAACAGACAGTGCTGTTGTAGTGCAATACATAGACTAAAGGTGCCCACACCCACCCTCTCATTCAGGCCTGCTACATCAATTAAGAATGTCCACAGGGTTTTTTAATCAACAAATCAGGTGTCAAAAAGAACATCACAAGATAAATTCAGGCAGTAGGCCTATAGATCCCAAATTAAAGTGTAGGCTGTCTATACGTGTCCCACATTGTCCCACACAAACACACTATTTGTCCCGCATTTGGTTTGTTGGCATCTGGTCACCCTACATGCAAGCCAGAGTAAAAGAAGGTGCCACAGAGAAACATTTGGGCAGCCCATCAGTAGGGTTTCCACCTTTAGCTGTGAAAAATAAGGGATATTTAGCTCTGTCCCATCTCAGCTCCCATGACCCCTACCCAGGCCCCATGACCCCCACCTCAATGGGAAAGGTTGCTTTTTTTTTAAGATAAATAATTCCCTGATTCTGTGGGTGCACATGGTGTGGTGTTGGTTCAGAATGTGCCAGGCTTGAACGGGAACCGTACAGTAGGCTGGACACCGGCCTACAGGAGGTAGACCTGTCAGAGTAGTGTGTGTCTAGAAAACACGCATGTAGCTGCGTAACTGTTCACTTAAGTGCTTTATATTGGCAAACAAAAGCAACACACAAAATACATTCAATGAACATAACAAGGTACTATTGCATAAATGTATAATTTACTCTTTTTTATTTCTTAACAAAATTATGTTATTTGATTTAATGATACATGTACAATTTTAGTTCGGCCATGTGACCCTGGTACCCCGGGGATATTGCTCTGGTAAATCACTGCAGTTTTCAGATGACCGGAGAAGGGAGAAATATGGAGGCACTGCAAGGAACGCTTGTGCTGAATATGGAGCTGCCAGGGAAGAGGAGAAGAGGAAGGTTTATGGATGTGGTGAGGGAGGACATGCAGGTGGCTGGTGTGACAGAGGAAGATGCAGAGGACAGGAAGAGATGGAAACGGATGATCCGCTGTGGTGACCCCTAACGGGAGCAGCCGAAACTACTACTAGTACTAGTACTAGTAGTAGTAGTAGTACTAGTAGTAGTAGTAGTAGATCGGTTCAGCAAGGAACGCATCATGTCCTTCTAAAATACAGGACGATTCCATATTTTAAGGGACGGGTGGCGATGTAAACAAGCGATAAACCATCCACACCCACGCCGCACCTGCTGAGTGTGAAGTCCGTTGGATGAACGGTTGCTGAGAAAATCAAAGAGCAGACAGACAGAGGCTCCTTCCATTTTAGTCAGATTATTATTATTTTGAAGAATTTTGAAATGTATAGAATTAATATATCAACGACTAGCGAGCGTGTGTCCTACTAAACGTCCCTGTCAGGTTGTCCATGAGTGAGTGACCACAATTCATGACACATTGGCCGATCACCCCGCTCTCCGAGCCGTCCTGGTCACTGCTCCACCTCCTCTGTCTTCCAGGGAGGGCTGCAGACTACCACATGCATCCTCCGATACATGTGGAGTCGCCAGCCGCTTCTTTTCACCTGACAGTGAGGAGTTTCGCCAGGGGGACGTCCCCCTTGCCCCGACTGACCAGAGGCGACGCTAGTGCAGCGACCAGGACACATACCCACATCCGGCTTCCCACCCGCAGATACGGCCAATTATGTCTGTAGGCACGCCCAACTAAGCTGGAGGTAACATGGGGATTTGAACCGGCGATCCTCATGTTGGTAAGCAACGGTATAGACTGCCACACCATCCGGACACCCCATATTTTATATTATTTTTAAAATGTAATCCTGAAAAAGAATCCCCGTTTTTAAAAATTTTATCGTAATCTGATTACATCTCTTTTTATCTGTAACTTTAATAGAATACAGTTACTTTTTTTTCATATCTCGATTTGGTAACACCCGTTAGAGTATTCAGATACTCCCCAAGCCTGGATGTCAGGAAAGAAAGTGATCCAACTCATTATTAACTTGGTATTGAAGTTCCTGGTGTCGTATCACTGAGGTGCACGTTCAGATATTACTTGACTTGAAATGTGTCACGATGTGAAACTTATCTAACACGTACAGGCTATATTTTGCTCTGAAGTGAACAGTTGTGTGTAATATTTCAGGGTTGTGAGCAGTGGCGGCTGGCCAGTACAGGGTACTGGGGCGCCGCCCCTTTCAAATATCTAGAGATGAAAATCTACTTAAACATGTTAAATATAATTTAGCTGTATGATGCAAACAATGATGAAATAAAAGTGTTGTCAGTCTGTGAGCGCCTGTCAGCAGCATTACATACTGGTTCCAATGGTGTTTGGTTGGTTTCTGTCTGAATACATATACTTCCTGTCTGAATACATACACTTCCTGTCTGAATACATATACTTCCTGTCTGAATACATATACTTCCTGGGTGAGGGGCGCCTGCCAAACCATACCTTATTTAAGCCCTCAAACTTGTGGTGAGCAGGTGACCTGAGGCTGCTGTCTGATTGGTTTCTTCAGATTTTCCAGGGGGCGCTGTTCTGTGTGCCCAGACACCCCCACTTTTATTGGCAGTGAATTGGTATTGTTTTAATGTTTTTTGAGCTAATGTGATTGGACAATTCTCGTGGCTGTCAATCATGTTCACACCCACCACCACGCCTCATCTCGACTGTCAATCATCCACCGTCTACAAGCCCTGATAAAATCTGTAGGCCACATGGTCCTTCTTAATAACTCTCTGACTGTGTGGACAGTGAAGCAGCTGCCAGGTGGGCTGCAACAAGCTAAATTGCCCCCCCCCAAACCTTTTTAGCACCAGCCGCCACTGGTTGTGAGACAACTGGAAGCACGTCATGCACACACACTTCTGACATGTCGAGAGAGCAAATCTTTGCCACTTTGTGATCTGCAGGTTGTTGGTATTACAGTTAAGAGTGTCTCAAACACAGAAAGCGTAGCACTCCTCCACCTAACTTCCCTCGTTTCTCCTGTGTCGGTTTCTTTCAGAGATTTCCCGGTAAAAAAGTGAGCGTGTCAAACAGGACTTTAAATACGATGGTTTGTCAGCGGCCGATGACAAAAAACTGTCTTGAAAGGGGTCCTCGGCGGTCAGGTGGTCCTGTTAGTTCTCCGGCATGCTTAAGATGGCGACAGCTCCACCGCTGGACGACATTAATTCAGCCATGATGGCAGACAGTATTTTTTCTTCTTTTTTCAGTTGTGTTATTGCCAACGTTTCAATATTCTTTATCACATTTCCTGTCACACAAATATTTTATTACATCTGTGCTTTATCTGCAATTAGAGGAGTGTTATTAGCCCCATAATGTCCGTTACTCCTGCTAAGAGCTGTATATAAATCAAGACACTATGCAAAAAAAAAAAAATCGTTGTTTTTTTCTTTATACATATATATTCTTGATTTATTTGAGCGGTTCAGAAGAAGGTGGAGTAGCGGATGCCTCACTTGCAGGGCTCGGTATTGAATCTTTACGCATTTTTATCATCTTTAATACACAGCCCGGCGGTGGACGGACTGTATTTGAAGCGGGCCTTACTGACAGCGTGGGTGAATCAGCAGTGAAGTGTTATTCATGTTTTGTGAGGCGTTCCCGGCCCACAGCATGCACGGCTGGAAACACACTCACATCATGTTGCTGCCGACACACTGTGATTTGAGACACACAATGGTAAGGTGGAAGCTAAATCTGCTTTGTTGGGCCTAGCCGCCGGCTGAGCTCTTGAACACTTGAACATGGTATGCCTCAGAGCGTTGGTGGTAGACGTTAACGGGGTTCTGACGGGTGATGTTTGACAGCTGTTTCTTCCGTATGTTGACAGTGGTTGGAACTATTTCGTGCCTCTGTGGGCGATGTCGCTGAATGAAAGGGACACTTTTTTTTTTTCCTGTCTTGGCAGGAAGGGAATCCTCTAACCAGACTGTGACAGTAACCGCGCTGCATTAACGAGGTGTTAATAGGCCGCGGGCTTGCAGGTGAAGTGCCTCGGCGTGTTAATGGCATGCACAGCACAAGCCAGACCACTCTGCTCGGCGCCCAGGAGGACACGCAGCGTTGAAAAGCCTTGGCTGGGAGGGAGAAGGGGAAGTCTGCTTTGTGACACAATAATTCATTCACGTTTACCGGGGCCCCGGAGTGAGGGGCCCAGGCAATAGTGGAGGCATAAATCCCTCTTGAAATCTCTCGGATTGCATCCGAATGGCCCTTTAAACAACTGGCGTGGCTGCCACTGTGACTCCATCGGAGCAATCCATCGTCTTGCTGTTTCCACACGGACCTCGGTTCTGCTGCTAGATAACAACACCAGCAGGTCCTCCCTAGAAAAATAATTTGATAGGGCTCTCGCCCCTTTCTGCACTTGTCAAAGAGTTATGCACAAGGACGTCTCCTTTCACACACAAGCAGACGTGCTCCTGTGGTTCTGAAAGTCGTTCAGCTCATGCCACACGTGTCTTGGCGTGGCTTGAGTAAGTTGAAGGTAGTGCTGCGCGATACAGAAAACATGATCACGATAACTGTAGGGACTCTACATGATGGCAACACACACATCACCACCATCTGCTTACATGTAGGAAACGCCATATTTTAGGAATCCAACTGAGGTACATTACATTGAACTGCTTGATAAAGTCTAATACCAAACCAGAACTAGTTCTCAGATATCCTGACCTCGTGTAGTGAGGAGTTTTGGTTAATAGATTGCCGCTATCACTAAGTTAGACAACAATATTGTGTATCTTAGTATAACAGTAGTCAAACTTTATCCTGTACCTCCGGCTTGGTCGGGCGTCCCTACAGACACGATTGGCCGTGTCTGCGGGTGGGAAGCCGAATGTAGGTATGTGTCCTGGTCACTGCACTGGCGCCTCCCCTGGTTGGTCGGGACGCTTGATCGGGGGGAGGGGCAACTGGGGGAATAGCGTGATCCCCCTGGTGAAACTCCTCACTGTCAGGTGAAAAGAAGCAGCTGGTGACTCCACATGTATGGGAGGAGGCATGTGGTAGTCTGCAGCCCTCCCTGGATCAACAGAGCGGGTGGAGCAGCGACCGGGACGGCTCGGAAGAGTGGGGTAATTGACCGGATACAATTGCGGAGAAAAAGGGGCGAAATTAAAAAAACCGTTATCCTGACACAGTGATATTAAAGAGGATGAAATATAACACTGAGTTACCGCCCAGGCCTTGTTGGAGATCTTTCAAGGCCGGTGCTTAAGATAAAGTGCAGAAGTCCTGCCGATGACATCTCAAACTCCGGCCTATACACTGCACAGTTTTCCAAATGTCTGACAAGTTCTGTCAGTAGTTCTGTCAGTAGTTCTGTCAGTAGTTCTGTCAGTAGTTCTGTCAGTAGTTCTGTCAGTAGTTCTGTCAGTAGCAATGCAATTTCCCCATTTTGTTGTGATTTCTTTCCCTGGAGCACAATAACACACCCCTGAGCGGTCGTTTGCTGACTTAACATTAGGCATTAAAGTGTGCTGTTCAAGAAATATCTTGTTTTGCAATTTAAGGGACACTAATTGAAATTTGGGAAAAGGCGATAAAGTGAATTAAATATCCTTATTCATGGCTAGACGTGAACTGCAAGCGGGCAGTTTTTTTTCCTCCCCCACGGGAATGAACAGAGGTGCCGTGATTATTGATGCAGGCATAAAAATGGAGAAGGAAATTGTTGCCACACTCAGCTGTTTTGCTGTTCTAACTTCATATAACAGAACATCAATAAAATTACTGACCCATTTATTTTGTACATGTGACAACAATAAACATATTCAAATTGATGTACTGACACTCTATAGGTTTTGTAGATTGTTGATAGTAATTGGGGCGACACAGTGGTTAGCGCGGTCGCCTCACAGCGAGAAGGTCCTGGGTTCGAGCCCCGGGGTAGTCCATCCTTGGGGTCGTCCCGGGTCGTCCTCTGTGTGGAGTTTGCATGTTCTCCCCATGTCCGTGTGGGTTTCCTCCCACAGTCCAAAGACCTGTAGGTCAGGTGAATCGGCCGTACTACATTGTCCCTAGGTGTGTGTGTGTGTGTGTGTGTGTGTGTGTGTGTGTGTGTGTGTGTGTGTGTGTGTGTGTGTGTGTGTGTGTGTGTGTGTGTGTGTGTTTGTGTGTGCAGGCCCTGTGATGGCCTGGCAGCCTGTCCAGGGTGTCTCCCTGCCTGCCGCCAAGTGACTGCTGGGATAGGCTCCAGCGACCCTGGGAGCAGGATAAGTGGTTTGGATAATGGATGCATGGATGGATGGATGATAGTAATTGGTTAGCTTGGAGTTGTCTCCTGGTTTGTGTAGTATGTTTTGTTGTTGTTGTTGTTGTTTGCTTGTTTTTTCATAATGGCAGTACACTTGAGTGATTAGGATTTTGATAGGGGCTGGAGTTCATGTAAAAATTGAGCCAGATGATAATGAACTAAAAAAAAGTGTGGCTTTTACTCATCTGTTTGAAGGTGCTTTCAAAGTGCAGGTCAAGGTCGTATGAAATGGTGACAGGGTAAAACTTGATTAAGGAAAGCTAATTCCTCCGTGCCACTCATGGCCTAGATAAGATCGTGCAGACATATTCTGGACCTTGGTTCTTTTCATCATCTGAGAAAAAAAAATAGGTGGACGGGGGGGGGGTACCTCACACATAACCTTGGCTATCTGCAGAGCCAGGAAGGTTTCCTCTGTTCAACACAAGACAAACATGTGAGACCCAGTCATACATTGAGACATACCTGGTGCACACCCTTGGATACTAAGGCAAATGAAGCCTGTAGCCAGTTTCCAACCAGGTATCCCCCCCCCCCCCCATTTACTCCAACAGCTGTGCCCACCGAGGCTAAGTGCAGCGCGTCAAAATCTCCATGACTGCCATATGGCGTGGGCTCCACCCCCACTGTAGCGCCCCTATAATTTGAATAAATTGGAGTCATTTGTCTGTCCGGTTGGCTTGGGCCAAAACCAAGCATGCATTCTTTAGCAGGAAATTAATTATGGGGAAATTTAGGGCTCATTTTTCATATTCAGCAATGAACCCCAGGCTGATATAACTGGTGCTAATGGAGGAGGCAACCCATTTTCTGATGAAGCATGCTTCGCCTCATCCTTTAAAAAGTCTCACACAAATCATGGGCCGTTGGAAAGCATGAGGTACGCTGTAAAGCAGGGGGTTTGCTCGGATTGCTGAATTGGATGTATTGGAAAAAAAAAGTGATTGAAAAAGACACCTTCCAAATGGCTCATCTACAGGCAACGACTGTCTTTAACGGGACGGCACTAACTGTTCACTTCCAAAGTTCTTCATACCCATCTTAATCCTGTTGTCCCCAGCTGGAGCATGGGGCATGCTTCGTGAACTTTACTCCGTACAATTTCTCTGCGCAGTGCCCTTTGCCTTGTGCCGAGACACCCTGACCCCTCTTTAGCCTTATCTATTTCCTTCCACCCTGTGGATTAGAGCACACAGCCTGTCAGCTGCGGTTTCTTTACAGCTCTTGTAAGGCTGCTTTCACCCCTCTGGTCCGGTTCTCTGGTCCAAACCAGCTGTTGAAAAAGATACTTTATTTAATTTTGCATTTTGTCGACTTAGGGTTCACGTTGTCTTTTTTTGCAAACGAACCAAAGTCAGATGGACCACGAGGTATGTCTTGGGTTTATTTTCCTCTGTGACAGATTGGGTAAATTAACTGATGCACGTTCTGAGGAGAGGCAGAATTCTCCCCAGGATGAGGCAGTTTTGCCTCAGAAGGATGTCTTCTCCTTTAGTTGAGCAGCTCTTAGGTTTTGATGATGACTTAGTGAGTCCAGTGACTTTCTGTGCATATGCTTGTTGTACTCCGATGGTAAGCCATCCTGAGAAACATGAAGACAAGCACATCCATGATTTGAATCGGCCTGTGTGAATCAAATACCCCATGCAAAAAACAACAACAGAAGACTCTGCGTATCCATCTCGGCTATCCAAGATCTGTGGCGGAATGTTCTGGAAATTCTGCTCTGGGTTTTGCATCATTTCATGAGTTGGGTACTGGTGGCGTTCACACCGCAAACAAACTGCAACTCCGTTCACCTGGAAGTGGACTGACACCCGCCGCCACCGAGTGGGACTGATACCCACCTTTTCAGGCGATCTTGGTTTCAGTTGTTTGGTCAGTGCCAGTTCAAATTTCTCATAACAGGGCGTCCGGGGGGCGTGGCGGTCTATTCCGTTGCCTACCAACATGGAGCTCGGCGGTCCGAGTCCCCGTGTTACCTCCGGCTTGGTCGGGCGTCCCTACAGACACAATTGGCCGTGTCTGCGAGTGGGAAGCCGGGCGTTGGTATGTGTCCTGGTCGCTGCACTAGCGCCTCCTCTGGTCAGTCAGGGCGTCTATTGAGAGGGTGGGGGAACTGGGGGGAATAGCGTGCTCCTCCCACATGCTACGTCCCCCCGGTGAAACTCCTCACAGTCAGGTGAAAAGAAGCGGCTGGTGACTCCACATGTATTGGAGGAGGCATGTGGTAGTCTGCAGCCCTCTCCGGATCAGCAGAGGGGGTGGAGCAGAGACCGGGATGGCTTGGAAGAGTGGGGTAGGTACAATTGGGGAGGAAAAGGGGGGGGGGGTAGAAAAAATTCTCATACCAGCTCAGGTAAACTGAACTAACAGGCAAACACACCAGAGTTTGTTTCAACGACACAAAACGTGTCGAGTGTCATCGCAACCCAAGATTCTGTTTTGACCAAAGGTTGTTGGCATCAGTAGTTTTAAAAATGTGGGTATATTACATAAATAATGTTTATTTATGGTCTCATGCCATCTCACACAAAATAAGCCACAGTAGAGTTTTTTTCATTAAATGGCAAATTTACAAGACATCCAAGGCTTATACATGATAACGGTCTTTCCAAGCCTCAGCTCTGTTGTTGTTTTTCTTACCCGTAGGTGGTTATTTCCATCTAACCAACATTTATCCCAGTACCCAAAGTAATGCTGTTTTAGTCCTGACCAGAAATATGAGGACTCTGCAGTAAACAGACCATGAAAAGAAAGTAGGGAGTTTAGAAGAGCAGTGGTTGCCTAGCAGCACAGTGTTGATGTGGAAAGAGGATGATCGATCTGTAAAGGACCAGTCCCAGATAGGAATCATATTCAGGCTAATACTGCTGGCTCCAGCACGGCCCATTATACGCCAATTGCTTTATTCTAATGGGGGAGCAGGACTGGAGCATGCAGTGGGAGATTATGTTCCATTAGTTCTTATGTTTTATCTGCAGGACTTCTACATGCATCAAAGCAGCTTAATTCCAGCACGATACTTGTCAAGATGAATAAACCATGAATGGCCGACATCGCTTGAAATCTCATCTGCTCATGGTACCATTAAGGGCTTTGTTCAGTGATCAAGTAAAAGTTATTTTCTTGGGTTGTTCTATGCCTCAAATATGCTCACAAATGGGATGCCGTGTAAATCCCCTCATCCCCCCCCCCCCCCCCCCGTGAGCTTTACTCAGAAAATTCATTCAGCACTTAACCTTGATGTCCATCAGGACCAAACTCTCACACCATGAGAAGAGTTTATTTCCCTGTTGCAGTTGGACTTCTCAGCAGCCCCCCTCCCTCCCTCCCTGGACTAATCCCCATACTAATCAACAGGCCCCCTGACCCCCCAGCCCCCCCACTGACAGACACTCTCCCACACATGTATATATTGCAATTTGTATAGGATAAACAGTTTGGGTAATGGATGTATATATATGTCGTCACCTTCTTAAGATAATGGCCTAAGTCATATTTTCAAGTTTTTCAAAAATCAGAATAAACTGAAACTGAAACAAAATTTGTCAGTTGATGTAGTTGGCTTGTACAGCATTAGGAGTCTAAGCCACAGACCCTTAGTGGAGTCTCATCCCAACGGGGGTTTGAACCCCTGGTCTCCAGCAGTGTGTGTGTGTGTGTGTGTGTGTATATATATATATATACATATATATATTTATATTTTTTTGTATTCTTAATCGCACCAACAATGCCAAGTCAAATTCCTGGTGCATGTAATGTACATGGCAATAAAACTCTTTTGATTCTGATTGTTTGGCTTCTGCAACTTTAACACAGTAGGGCAAACAATATTTTAATGCTCTAATTCTCAGTTATCTAACCTGAATGGAGATATCAATACACGTTTATTACCATGTAACAGGAAAAAAGGGTGTTGCAGTTTGTTGCAGTATTTTTTTAAACCATCCTTTTTTTTATCCTTCCTCTTCCTCCTGGAACCACAACTCCAGCTTGCAATCTACAGTTCAATGCAATTCATGGGTGGCAAATCCACACTCCTCGTTCAGTGCAAAAGGCGCTCCATGGTTCAGTCAGCGCTAACAGGATACTACAGCAGTCTGTCATAGTGAATTCGAGTAGTTTGAAATATTTATATTCATTTTTATTGCTAAATTCCCTCTTTGTGTTTTGCTTTGTTGTGGTGTGGTGGAGTGACTCCTGCTGGCAGTCACTTGTAGGCTGTGTAGCAGGAACCAGCAAGGTAGGAAAAACAACGGTAACCAACTTGCAAAAACGTACATTTTGAAAATGACCACTTGAATTGGCTATGATA
>NC_079218.1:2850184-2867684 GCF_029633865.1 Lampris incognitus
TAAGTGCCTACAGACTCCTTTACAGTACCTAAGACTAGATAAATAAACCCTTGAAATTATTGCTCTCCAAATTAACCACCTGCGTACCTGCACATTACTGTATTACTGCATATTACTGCATATTACTGCATATTACTGCGAGCGAACAGAAGGAAAAAAAAGAGGCTTCATCCGAAATCAATTTACTCACAGCAGATTAGCAGATATGAACTGGGTCAGAGGTGCACCTGTTGCTGGTGTGGCTGTGCAGTGAGACACAGGCCTGGCCTGGTGAGATGTAGGCCTGACCTGGCCTGGCCTGGTGAGACGCAGACCTGGCCTGGGAGATGTAGGCCTGGCCTGGCGAAACATAGGCCTGGTGAGACTCAGACCTGGCCTGGGAGATGTAGGCCTGGCCTGGCCTGGCCTGGTGAGACTCAGACCTGGCCTGGGAGATGTAGGACTGGCCTGGCGAAACATAGGCCTGGCGAAACGCAGGCCCGGCCTGGTGAGACTCAGACCTGGCCTGGCCTGGCGAGACGCAGGCCTGGCCTGGCCTGGTGAGATGCAGGCCTGGCCTGGCGAGACAAAGACCTGGCCTGGCGAGACACAGGCCTGGCCTGGCCTGGCCTGGCGAGACGCAGGCCTGGCCTGGGGAGTGCTAACTGGTGTCATCCTACATGCAGCTCATGTGAAGGTGACTGGGCCCGACCCAAGCGGAACAACACAAATAAATAGATTGTGCTGTCTCTCTCGCCAGTTTCCCAGTAGTCCAGGCTGAAGGGCTTCTTGTTGCTTGCTGACAGATTTCCAGAGCTGACAACAACAACTGGTCTCTCCACAGGAGTGGATTGATGATGTTATGATCTATCTTGGTTTTCTTCGATATAACGCCACAGATCTAAATCACTTAATTTCCCCATGAATTAAGTCGGTGTGATACAGCTCTTATTGCTAATTATGTTTTATAATTTGAGCGAGTTTATTATTTCCGACACATTTGCAGAGTTTAAACATGGCTGTATTGCATATTGGCTCTCACAGGGCCATGGGTTGATAGGAAGGTCTTCTCCTCAGTAACTGGTCCTGTGAAGTAGGACATTAGTCTGCAACACATTCTTCTGAGAATAAACTAAAATATTATGGGGTGTGATAAAACTCCGGGTTTGTTGCGGATTCGTCCATGGTTATTGACGACTCAGGCAGCCTGGGTGCAGAGGGCGTGACTCCGTTCTCTCTCTGCAGTAGCACAGTTATGCAGATTAATAGATGTGGTGTCTCTGCAAGGTTGATGCCTTTTGTTCAAACCCTACCTGGCTCCAGTGTCTGGATGAACATCTGCATGTTTCAAGTTCCTTTTGTAACGTTACTAAAAATGTTACTATCTGGACCCCCCAGGTGGCGTAGCGGTCTATTCCGTTGCCTACCAACACGGGGATCGTTGGTTTGAATCCCCGTGTTACCTCCGGCTTGGTCGGGCATCCCTACAGACACAATTGGCCGTGTCTGTGGGTGGGAAGCCGGTTGTGGGTATGTGTCCTGGTCGCTGTACTAGCGCCTCCTCTGGTCGGTCGGGGCGCCTGTTCAGGGGGGGAGGGGGAAATGGGGGGAATAGCGTGATCCTCCCACGCGCTACGTCCCCCTGGTGAAACTCCTCACTGTCAGGTGAAAAGAAGCAGCTGGTGACTCCACATGTATGGGAGGAGGCACGTGGTAGTCTGCAGCCCTCCCCGGATCAGCAGAGGGGGTGGAGCAGAGACCGGGACGGCTCGGAAGAGTGGGGTAATTGGCCGGGTACAATTGGGAAGGAAACCCAAATGTTACTATCTACGTCCTCCAGGGTCGCTCAGTGTCGTCAACTGAATGCTGCAGGCGAATTTTACTCCACCCTTCTTCCACCACTCATATAACCAAACTCTTCTCTTGTTCCATAGACCTGAATGGTATTTTCTTTCTCTGTTAAAAGATCCTTTTTCCCAATTTGTCATTCAGAGTGTGATATTTATTTTCTTATTATAATTAAAATCTCCCTCTGCCAAATTATCATTATTCTTCACTAACAACCCACAATGTCATGCAATAATGAACAGGTTTCAGGTTGTGTCGGGATGAGATCATGTTTTATTCTCTGTTTTGATGGCACGTATACTTTTTTTAATTTACAGCTCCGGTGGGAAGCCGTTTTCCACCTATGTACTAATTTCCTATGGAAACTTCCTGGCTAGCACTCAGTGTTGGAGCGCTCATGAGGTCAGGTGGGGCTCATTAGTTCAGATGGGGCTCATTGGGTCAGGTGGGGCTCATGAGGTCAGGTGGGGCTCATTGGGTCAGGTGGGGCTCATGAGGTCAGTTGGGGCTCATTGGGTTAGGTGGGCTCATTGGGTCAGGTGGGGCTCATGAGGTCAGGGGGAGGGGGTCAGGTGGGGCTCATTGGGTCAGGTGGGGCTGATGGCGATGGCATGCAGTGTTCAGACATCAGTGTGTGGGTTGTATTGAGTCAGTAAATGAGGAATTGACTTCAGTCGTCTGTAGGTCGCTGGGCCTCATCGCATTGGATTGTCTTCACTCGTCTTCGTGGCACTCGTAATTCAACCGCTTACATTCAGCATGTCAGAAACACTGCAGAGCCTTTTGTATAATATACCAGTTAAAGGTATTTCTGTTCGCTGTGATAACATTTTAATTTTAGGTGCTATTGGAAAAAAACTAGTCTATCTTCTTCAGGGACGATCATATAAGTCATTTGTTTACGCATTTATGAACCCCAAATCCTTTCAGGCGCATTATGAAAATATAAGTCCTGCTGAAAAGCTGGTGAATTCTAGCAGTGTTGTACAGCCCACCACACTCCTGCACACATGTGAGGCCTCCCAAATGCAAAACAGCCACAATGGCATTCATTTATCAAGTGAGGTGTACAAAGATGTGTATGGAAAACATAATCTGTGCATAAATTAAATATATGTGATGACATTCCAGCAGGACAGGATTGTATGAAGTCTTTGCAGATGTATTTATTGTCTTTAAGATTTATTATTCATGATGTGTTTTGGATCAGACTGTAAATGTTGTGCACAAAATGAGAATGTTTAGAGACATATCCGTGCACTAAAGGCAGTGTAAAATGTCAGAACGTACTCATATTTTCCTTCTGTTTTGGCCCATTTTCTGATGTGTACCCACTGTCCGGCACCTAATATATTTATAAAGCAGGAGTCCTTGAGATGAGAACAAGGCTGTGCTGCAGGAACAGAACATGCATTATAGAAAGTGAATTGGTGAAATCACTGTCAAACAAAATGGATGTCAGACGAGGAAAGCTGCTGGTCAGATGTGCCGTGTCATGGATTATTTGCTCAGCGGGTACGCCCGGTGGCCGTATGGAAGCCTCTGGATAACCCCGGTGTGGAGGATTGCTAAGTGCTAGCTGTGTATTTTAGGCAGCACTCAGGATGTCAGCTCTTGTTAGAGGACCAGAAGTCTACTATAAGCAGCTAAGCTAAGAGGTTTATTTATCTCTGTCTTTATGGTGATGAAGATAATAATAGTGATGATGATGATGATGATGATGATGATGATGATGATGATAAGGAGGAGGAGGAGGACCCTTAACGACAGGAAGATTTTACCATGCCTTGGCTTGTATTGCCTTTGAACAACATGAATTCAGATGAAGCTATCACTGGTCAGTGTCTGAGTGTACTTCCCGATGTTTATTGGCGTTATTCCAATGATCTGTGATGACTTGGAGA
This sequence comes from Lampris incognitus, assembly GCF_029633865.1. Classification (NCBI taxonomy): domain Eukaryota; kingdom Metazoa; phylum Chordata; class Actinopteri; order Lampriformes; family Lampridae; genus Lampris; species Lampris incognitus. The sequence continues at coordinate 2,853,916 of NC_079218.1, forward strand.
GGGGAAGAATGGGAAGTCAGCCGGAACAGATTTTCATAAATGTAATTATTATTACCGCGCTAAGATGTGGTGGACCTTGGAAAATAAAATGCCATAAAAAGCTGCAAGATAGTGGATCCAGTTCAATGCTGTGGTTCCAAGCCCGGCGCAGATTAAACCATGCAAATCTTATCTTTGTTTCTGCTTTCAAAAACACCCCCCCCCCCCGGAAGACACACGGGCCCTTTTCATCTAGCCCGTCCTGCAGACGGCAAAGCACGACTATTCCACCCTTTCACTTTAACAATCTCTCTGCATTTAGCCGGGGACGGCCCGCTGGCCACCAGAAGAGAAAATTGATCCCCTCGCCTGTGCCTCCTCGTCCGTCTCCACGCTGGGAGAGCAAATGCGTCCTTTGAGCTTTCCCATTTTCTCGTTGTAGGGAAGAATAAGAACTAGACTTTTATTTTCTCCCCCTTTTTTCACCTTTCTCCTGCGTGGCGTGGGGTGAATCTTTACCGAGGCCACGCGTCTGATGTGTTAATGCTGCAATCACTGCATTAATCCTGTCAGTTTGTAAGGGGGCGGGGGTGGGGGCAGGGGGCTTGCATGGCTGGGAAGCAGGGAGAGAAGAAGAGAAAAGGAATTAAGTCGGTGGATCCTGCTTGCTCTGCCCTCTTAGTGTGGGGTAGATTAATGGGAACCGGTGGGGAAGCATCTGTAAACTGGCTTATGCCATCCGGAGTTCTAAACAGGAAATGACACAGAGGACGTCAGAAGTAACGATGAAGATGAGTCATTTGGATTCTTTTGATCCTCATATACACTCAGTCAGCATGATGTGGGCCGTGTGAGGGTGCCTGCTTCCTGAGTGGGCCCACTTTTTGTGCACCCTTAATATGTATGAAGTACTGATAACATATGTATTAAAGAAAGGGGCAAATCCTTGTCATCTCTGGGGGACATTTCAGAAGTCAGTTTGAATATTTGCCGTGTGGGTTTGAGACGGCATGGAAATATAACGAGGGAAAGCTGTATTCACAGCACACTGAGTTGCTGGGTCCATTGATTCAAATTGTAGTTATACTGCTCTCTAGAGGAAGAAGAGGAGAGTTACAGCTTGCTTCATCCATCCACGCCGCCTGCCAGCCAGAGCTACAAAACAGCCCAAAGACATTCCTTCAGTCATCCGTCCCTATCCAAACCACTTATCCTGCTCTCAGGGTCACAGGGACGCTGGAGCCTATCCCAGCAGTCACTGGGCGGCAGGTGGGGAGACACCCTGGACAGGCCACCAGGCCATCACACACACACACACACAAACACGCACACCTAGGGACAGTTTAGTATGGTGAGTCACCTGACCTACAGGTCTTTGGACTGTGGGGGGAAACCGGAGCACCTGGAGGAAACCCACACAGACACAGGGAGAACATGCAAACTCCACACAGAGGACGACCCGGGACGACCGCCAAGGTTGGACAAACCCGGGGCTCGAACTCAGGACCTTCTTGCTGTGAAGTGACTGTGCTAACCACTGCACCACCATGCCGCATAGAAAAAATAGCCTAAAGACATTTTAGGAAGAAAAGAGTCCTGAGATTGTGACTTCACTTTAAAGAATCAATTCTTCACACTTCTTTCTTTCATTTTCTTTCTTTCCAACCTTCCCCAGCCATTTTTTCTTAAGCCAGGTGTCACATCCAGTCTCCGAGCTTTCTTTCAGACGGTGGACAGAAAAAAATATAGGAAGGTGTGTTGCTAAGACTTGAGAGGATGAACTCAACATGAGCTTGTGTCTCCCAGCAGGCACAGCAGGCCTTCAGTAGGAGTCTGTTTCATGCTTGATTTACAGTATGGCTGTGATCCAGGATGCTGTTACTGTGGACACCATGTGTGACTTTGCAGGGGTCCCCCAATCCCTCGACCCTGTGCTCAGAGCTGGATAACTGACCGTTTAAAGAAGCTGTGTGTGTGTGTGTGTTTGTGTGTGTGGTGAGTAGGTTACACAAATTAACTAGAAGAAATGATACAACTTTTCAGATTAATCAAACATGCAAAAAGATGTACCATCAATCATCTTCTCTGTTGTGGAGACAACCACACAGACAACTGACCTCTTGGTCAGACAGCAGCCCTGTCTATTTCCACTCACTGGCAGAACAGAACACACATTCACAGTCAGGACCACCAGTCCATTCTCCACTGGTCACAAGAGGCAAGACTGGGTGGGGCACAGTGGCAGCTGGAGCTAAAAATGTTTTTTGGGGGGGGGGGTTTGCAATGTACCTTGGCGCAGCACACCTGACAGCTGCTTTAATGTCCACACAGTCAGAGAGTTATTAAGAAGGACAATGTGGCCTATAGATTTTATCAGGGTTGGTAGACGGTGGATGATTGACAGTTGAGACGAGGCATCGTGGGTGGGTGTGAACATGATTGACAGCCACGAGAATTGTCCAATCACATTAGATTAAAAAACATTAAAACAATACCAATTCACTGCCAATAAAAGTGGGAGTGTCTGGGGCACACAGAACTGCGCCACCTGGAAAATCTGAAGAAACCAATCAGACAGCAAGCAACCTCAGGTCACCTGCTCGCCACAAGTTTGTGGGGTTACATAAGATATAATTTGGCTGGCGCCCCTCACCCAGGAAGTATATGTATTCAGACAGAAACAATAATAATAATAATAATAAATTTTATTTGTAAATGCACTTAACATTTCATAGAAACCTCAAAGTGCTATAAAACAATGGATAAAATACATCTGCAATAATCAGTACACAGTGCTAGTGAAACAGCAATCACAAGGGCGGCGAAAGTACAGTCATCCACAATCCGTAATCATAGTCCGTGAAACAGAGTCCATGGTCAAAACCATTTAAAAAAGGCATGGGAAAAGAGGTGGCCTGGCTAGGAAAAAACTTTGGTGAACAGATGGGTTTTGAGGTGTTGTTTGAAAGTTTCCACAGACTGGTGCCCTGAGGTGGTCTGGGAGGGCATTCCACAGCCTGGGGGCAGCTGAGGAGAAAGCCCGCTTCCCCATGGTTATCAGCTTCCACTTTGCTTCTTGGAGGAAGTTGGCATCAGAGGAGCGAAGGGTACGTGTGCAGGTCTTTGGTGCAAGGAGCTCCTTGAGGTAGGAGGGGGCATTTCCATATATGCATTGGTGGGTGAGGAGGGAGATCTTGTACTCAACTCTGAAAGATATGGGGAGCCAGTGAAGTGATTTGAGTGTGGGAGTGATGTGATCATACTTGCGCACCCTCATCAGGATCCTAGCAGCGCAGTTCTGGATGTACTGGAGCCTCTGAAGACAGAAGCTGGGGATCCTGGTGAGGAGTGCATTACAGTAGTCCAGCCGGGAGGAGACAAAGGCATGGGCGAGCTTTTCTGCATCTGCCTGGGAGAGCATGGGACGGAGTTTGGAGATGTTCCTGAGATGATAGAAGGACTTTTGGCAGAGGTGTTTGATGTGCGTCTCAAAGGTGAGGTGGGGGTCCATTTTAACCCCCAGGTTTGTGACTGATGTGGAGAGGGGGGTGTTTTGGCCAGAGAAAGTAATGCGGATGATAGATGATGTCTAGATCTGATGAGGTGTACCAATTTGGATAGCTTCTGTCTTAGAGCTCTTTAACTGTAGAAAGTTCAGCTTCATCCATGCCTCTATCTCCTCCAGGCACGACTTCAGTGTGGCCAGTGGCAGAGGTGTGGAGGTAGTGGGTTTGGTTTTGAGATATAATTGTGTATTATCAGCATAGCAATGGAAAGCTATTCCATGCTTACTGATGATGTGGGCTAGCGGGATCATGTACAGGGTGAAAGGGGTGGGACCTAGCACTGAACCTTGTGGAACACCGCAGGTGACATTGTGGGTCTGAGATTTTGCCTTGCCCAGGGCAACATACTCGGTTCTGTCGGATAAGTAGGAGGTGAACCAGTTGTGGACAGTGCCAGAGAGACCGAGGGTGGAGTGCAGACGTTGGAGGAGAATTTTGTGATCTATGGTGTCGAAGGCCGCTGTGAGATCCAGGAGGATGAGGAGGGATGGGGAACCAGTGTCAGCTGTCATTAAGAGGTCATTTGTGACCCTGACCAGAGCCGTTTCTGTGCTGTGGCCAGGGCGGAAACCGGACTGGAACTTTTCGAACAGATTGTTATGTATTAGGTGGGTCTGGAGTTGAGCGGCGACTGCTTTTTCTAAGACTTTGGAAATGAATGGGAGGATGGAGATGGGTCGATAGTTTGCAAGGATTTCGGGGTCAAGAGAGGGTTTTTTGAGTAGGGGTCTGATAACAGCAGTTTTGAGGGAGGTTGGGACATGGCCAGATTGAAGGGAGTGGTTGATGACCTTGGTGATGAGGGGACTGAGGGCGGAAAGGTTAGATTTTAGCAAAACTGTGGGGAAGGGATCAAAGGCACTGGTGGTGGGTTTCATGTTCTTTACAATGCTCTCGGCCTCTTGCTGCGTGGCATTTGAAAAACAGCACAGAGGCTGGACGCATCCAGGCTCTGGGTCTTCGGAGGGGGCCAGTGAGGCGGGAAAGCTAGAGAGGTGAGAGCGAATGTTATTCACTTTCCCCTTGAAAAAGGTGATGTGCTCGTTGCACCTCTCCTCAGTAGCTTCTAGGTGTGAGTGGGGTTGAGGTTTGAGTAGCTGGTTTACAGTGGAGAAGAGCTGCTTGGAGTTTCCAGGATTGCTATTGATGTTTGAGTAGAACTGTGAACGTGCAGTGCTGAGGGATTTGGCATACTCTTTTTGGTGCTCTCTGTATGCTTGCTTATGAACGGTCAGTCCAGAGGTCAGGAAACCAACCAAATACCATTTGAACCAATATTTAATGCTGCTGACAGGCGCTCACAGACTGAAAACACGTTTATGTCATCATTATGTGCATTATGCAACTAAATTATATTTCATATGTTTAAGTATTTGATGTTTGAAGGGGGTGGCACCCTAGCGCCCTGTACTGACCAGCTGCCACTGGTGGGGCATATGGTGATGGTATAGTAGATTTACCATAATAGAATAAACAAACACAGAGGACAGATACACAATATACTGTGGAACACCTTGCCAACCAATTTTGCAATAGTTTTGACATAGTACAATGTAACTACATGTCAACATACCCGCAGAACCAATCAAAAACACTTGTGGCCAAGATTATTGCTGGGTTTTTTTTTTGCTTCTCTTTGCTCCTGTAATTTACAATAAGTTACAAGCCAACAACAAAAAGGGCATTGCCGAGCCACAGCACAGCAAACAAACAAAAATGTATTGGCCAGTGGTGCTATATGTGCTCATTGTGCCAGTAATTAATGAGATTATTAAAAAAAATGGTTTAAAAACACAAAACTAGATACAAAACATTCACTCATGGCCACAGATGGAGGAAGTCCACGTATCAGCAGAGAAAAGGTCAGTTTCAAGTTTGACGGGAGTAGATGTCATGTCTATTATCCCTGACAGGAGAGGAGTCCAGCTGATCAAAACCAACAGAGAAAGTGTAAATGTCAGGTAGACATCCATTCAACATGGAGAGCTGCTCTAAAAGAGAGACGGCAACAGCAGGTCTTGCTACCACACAAGGCATCTACATTGTGAACGGGCAGACAGAACATCTCAAAACAGACCAGGCAGCAAAGGGGCCCTGAACTGAGTGCGTAGGGCAGATGAATTTACCAAGACTGAAACCCACATCAGGGTGGCATACCTATCGCTTTTCTGAGGGCAGAGCAAACAAAAAGATCCTTGCCGCACAGAGCTTGAACCAGGAGCTGCCCCCTTCACCCTCCTCACACCTGGACGGGTTTCTCTGCCGCGGAGAGAGAAGAGCTCGCTGGAGTGATGGGGATGATCTCTAAAGTGTGTTGAGTTCACAGAATGATGTTTAGGTGTGGTCGTCATCCCACAGCCAATGAGAGACAAACTGGATATACTATGTAACTGTGGTATCACTGCTGAATTAACTGTAAAGCGCTTTGAGTGGCTGTTGCAGCTGGAAAAGCGCTATATAAAATGCAACTTGATTGATTAATTGATATGTCGACCTTGTAAGAGTACAACAACAACAAGCTGTATTTGTGTAGCACATTTCATACATGGGCAATACAATGTGCTTTACATAAAATGACAATACAGTTGTAACCATTTTAAAAGTGCAGATGTGGGAAATAAAATGTGTACATCAGCAGTTGTTAGTGCAGTGCAGGAATCGGAGCAGAAAATACAAATATCAACTGTATGACGCCCGGTTGGTGTAGTAGTCTATTCTGTTGCCTACCAACACGGGTGTTGCCGGTTCAAATCCCTGTGTTACCTCCGGCTTGGTCGGGCATTCCTACAGACACAATTGGCCGTGTCTGCTGGTGGGAAGCTGGATGTGGGTATGTGTCCTGGTCGCTGCACTAGCGCCTCCTCTGGGGGAGGAGGCAGCAGGGCGGGGGAGGGGGAACTGGGGGGAATAGCGTGATCCTCCCACGCGCTACGTCCCCCTGGTGAAACTCCTCACTGTCAGGTGAAAAGAAGCGGCTGGCGACTCCACATGTATAGGAGGAGGCATGTGGTAGTCTGCAGCCCTCCCCGGATCAGCAGAGGGGGTGAGAGACTACCATTCCCTTAATGCAGATTATGGAATTTATTGGTTATGTGAGTAAAGAGTTTAAAGCACATAAATTATTAGCATCCTATCCTCTTCCTCCTCCTCCTCATCCCTTTTATCATCTTCATCACCATTGCCATCATCATAAAGACAGATTTAGCTAGATAAACCTTCACATTGACAGGCTAAAGTGGATGCGCTTGTAGACATCGCCTCACATCTCTCAGTGTGGCAAAAAAAAACACACCGAGACATGTGAACATGACTCATGAGCAAGGCATGTGAACATGACTCATGAGCAGCACATGTGAACATGACTCATGAGCAAGGCAAGTGAACATGACTCATGAGCAGCACATGTGAACATGACTCATGAGCTGCACATGTGAACATGACTCATGAGCAGCACATGTGAACATGACTCATGAGCAAGGCACGTGAACATGACTCATGAGCAGCACATGTGAACATGACTCATGAGCAAGACATGTGAACATGACTCATGAGCAGCACATGTGAACATGACTCATGAGCAGCACATGTGAACATGACTCATGAGCAACACATGTGAACATGACTCATGAGCAGGACATGTGAACATGACTCATGAGCAGGACATGTGAACATGACTCATGAGCAAGACATGTGAACATGACTCATGAGCAGGAGGGAATATAAGCATGAATGCACATATGGACCTGAAGGAAGCAGGAATCGTTGTGTGGATGTCAGTAGAGAGGTGTGTCGGAGGTGCTGTTTTTTTTTTTTTTTTTTTTTTTTACACGACTGCAAAATGAGCCTTGGGGCTGAAGGTGTCCCATTGCTGTATTATACCCACATAGAGAAGATGACAGGGATGCTCCAAGCAGCGGTGAAGCGCTATACCAGTTTACCGTCACTTGCAGCTCCCAGCACAATGACACCTCTCCAGCGCACAACAGCAGGCCTGGAATTAACTCATTTTTAGGGCAAGGCCACTTTGGCCTTTCATGAATACAAATATATTTGGGCATCGCAGCCAAAATGTAGGGCACCAAGGCCAAAACCAATGGTGCAATAACAATAAGGGATCATTATATCGTATGAAGACAAAACAGTATACAGTCGACAATTTGGAGTCAGTGAGTTGAAAAACAGTACTGAGTCTATTAAAACTGTACTGACCCGGATCACGTTGGGGCTCTGATTCTGACTGACCCTGATCACTTGGTGGCTTTTGTGACTGACTGATCCTAACCAATTTGGGGTACCTGTGAGTCTTCTTGATAAGTGTTGTCCTGATTTTTGGAGGCCCTGCAAATATATGTATTGTTGAATTAATTAATCAATGGTCTAATCCTTTCATCAATTTATTTATTAATCATTTTAATTATATTTGTAATAATTAATTCAACATTTGATGTATTTATTGTTCAATTTATATTCCATTTATTTTATTGATATAAATTGGAAATTGAATATTACTGAATGCTGTATACAGATTGAGCTCAACTTACCAAGTGAAAAAGGTTTCCAGTTTACGATATTTATTCGCAATTTTGTCTCGTTCCCTTTCCATTTCACGCTGAAAAAGTAGCAACCCGTCAGATCTCACAGCAGATGCCAAAGAGCTGTCGGCCACAAGAGGGCAGCAAAGTACATGTAGTGAGTCTAGGATCAGGTTTACCTGTTTTTGACTACTCTACACAGACCATAGATAATGTGTAACGTTATCGCATCCCCCACTATCCCTAGCATAATTTTATGTTTGCTGTATAACGTTAACGTTATACTTCGCCATAGCTGTTGATTAAATACCAACAATTTACCCGATTTGCAATATAATAACTGTTATGTGACCGGAGCTACCCATTCTATAATGAGTCAGTTAACTAACGTTACTCACAACCTTGGCAGGCCGGAAATGACATCTCAATGATCTGCTCGGTTAAATCCAGTATGGAGGCGCTTATTCGGGAGTAAGAATTCAAATGCTTTTTCTTGCCGTGATTACTGTAACGTTAGCTACCGTTAACTGCTAGCTAACGTTAGCAAGATTCAAGATGAGTAACGTTAGCTAGCTAACACGTTAGCTAACCCTAATGTTTAAACCGAAAAACATCGACTAAGTTATAAACTATGTACGCTCATAGTTAACTAACACTCTGCAGCAATATCCTGTAAACTTAAAAACACAGGTGTATTAATACCTCCACCGTAACGTCACGGTGTGTAGCTGCTTGTGTTTGTGCTGAGCTGCCACACGTGTACGTGCGGGAGGTGGAGAAATCTGGCGCTGCTGCTGCTGATGTCCAGCGTGATGGCGGAGACGCTGGGGAACGTGAGTCTGTTTATGTGCTGCGTGGCATGTAGTTTTACAGGAGGGAACCACAACTTTCTTTTAAGGGCACAACGGCCCGTTCAAAGCAGGGCACGCCAGACTGGCCGTGTGGGTAGTTCATTTTAGAAGGGGCATTAGGGCCACACTCCAGGGCATCCACGGCCCTGGCCGTTGGGCCGTCGTATAATTCCTGCCCTGCCCTGCGCTGCGCTGCCCTGTGCTGGCCGCTGCTGTTTAAAGTATGAGAACAGTTCTGCAGCAGACATCGAATAACCTACTGCAAAAACAACAGCAACACAATGAAATACATCAAGTAGGCTTATCAAGGGATTTTATCTTGTTTCTAAGTCTCATATGCTTATTTCAAGATGTTGCTAGTAACATCTTTTAACCTCAGTGGCAGATAGATAGTGATCATTTCAAGATAGTTTTCCTAAAAAATCAAGATTTAGTTTCCCGTTCAGTCAAAGTTCATTATAAAAAGTCTTATAATCATGACAAGAGTGCACTTTCTTGAAACAAGCAATATTATCTGCCTGTGGAGTAAGTACGGACAAACCACCTTGATACGCTCGTCTTATTTATTTGGTTTGTTGTTTGTTTTCTTTGCAGCCATAGAATGAACAGTCTGCTTTGTCTCTCCATGTGTCGTCTGTCCAGATTATCAGCCCAACCTAGTTTTGTGTTGCTGTCTGCCCAAAAGAAATGACAAAACTGTATGACATTCACTTTTTCCACCCCCCGATGGGACGAGGCGTCAGTGACTCTTAGCTGTGTCGTGTCTCCTTCATTTTACTGACCCAGAGCCTCAGATGGTGTTGTTAGACAGTCTGTAATGGCGCTTTCCAGTCACGGCTGGTGGTCTTATTGGGTGGGTGGGCTGACAAATGCATTATACTCATCAATAGTTCACACTGCAGCAGCAGCATCAGCATCACACCCGAGATACCAAGTCACAACAGCAACACTGTATACCCTGTAGCACGTGCCCTACAACAACCCTGCAGAGAAGTACCCACAAGAAAGGCCTGATGTCAGAAACCCCTCTCACAATCACAAACACAATTACAATGATAAACACTTTCTTTGTGGTTTCATTTCATGCACTTGCGCACATGAAACGAAACGAAACATCATTCCCCCAGCACACAGCTGTGCAACACAAACACAATAACACATCCAAAACCTACAAGAACACATATATCCAACATAACACACACAAACACACACACACACACACACAGCACACAGCTGTGCAACACAAACACAAAAACACATCCAAAAACTACAAGAACTACAAGAACACCTATATCCAACATAACACACACAAACACACACACACACACACACACACACACACACACAGTTGTGCACAGTTGTGCAATATTTACGTTAATATTTATATTTCAATCCAGCATCTTTCTTGAGTAATTCCATACACATACATTTGACTGTGTTCAACAATAATCAGTGTACAAATATCTAGGATGAATAGAGTTTAAATATTGAAGTCAGATACATCCACACATAGATGGCTTCTTTGACTCCCCGTTCAAACCAGCGTTCCTCCCTATCAAGGATGGTCACATCATCATCCTTGAAAGAGTGGCCACTGGCCTGTAGATGGTGAAGACTGTGGAGTCCTGGTCTGTAGATGGTGTAGACTGTGGAGTCCTGGTCTGTAGATGGTGTAGACTGTGGAGTCCTAGTCTGTAGATGGTTTAGACTGTGGAGTCCTAGTCTGTAGATGGTGTAGACTGTGGAGTCCTGGTCTGTAGATGGTGTAGACTGTGGAGTCCTGGTCTGTAGATGGTGTAGACTGTGGAGTCCTGGTCTGTAGATGGTGAAGACTGTGGAGTCCTGGTCTGTAGATGGTGTAGACTGTGGAGTCCTGGTCTGTAGATGGTGTAGACTGTGGAGTCCTAGTCTGTAGATGGTTTAGACTGTGGAGTCCTAGTCTGTAGATGGTGTAGACTGTGGAGTCCTGGTCTGTAGATGGTGTAGACTGTGGAGTCCTGGTCTGTAGATGGTGTAGACTGTGGAGTCCTGGTCTGTAGATGGTGAAGACTGTGGAGTCCTGGTCTGTAGATGGTGTAGACTGTGGAGTCCTGGTCTGTAGATGGTGTAGACTGTGGAGTCCTGGTCTGTAGATGGTGTAGACTGTGGAGTCCTGGTCTGTAGATGGTGTAGACTGTGGAGTCCTGGTCTGTAGATGGTGTAGACTGTGGAGTCCTGGTCTGTAGATGGTGTAGACTGTGGAGTCCTGGTCTGTAGATGGTGTAGACTGTGGAGTCCTGGTCTGTAGATGGTGTAGACTGTGGAGTCCTGGCCTGATGTGTTAGCTCTCCTGTGTCTCTTTGGTTTCCCTCATGTACAAGTCACTGCAATCCTCCTGGCACTTAACAGCTACGCTGTATTGCTCTGTTTTTGCGGGGGGACCCAATCCTTGGGGTGGACCAATTTCTGGAGCAGCATGTTTGGGGGTTTGAAAGCAATGAAGATGCGGTGTTATATGCTTCTCAACTGTTCCAACACTCCTGTCACATACAGAATCACCGGTGGTTTATGTTTAGAGAGCTGTTATCCTTCTCACTGATCGGCTGGTGCACTGTTTGGGCATCTTCCTGGCTTTGACAAAATTCCAGTTAGGATGACCACACTTAACCAGGGCCTGTTTAATGTGGGACTTCTCCCCTTCCCCGGCCGCTGTGTCGGTGGGGACGTTGTCACCTCGGTGGTCCAGCGTCCTGATGACTCCTGGTTTGTGCTCCAGCGGATGATGAGAGTCAAACCTTCAGTACTGATCAGTATGTGTTGGTTTACGGTAAACATCAACAATCAAATGTCCCTCATCACCAACTGCAGTTTCACAGTGTAAGAAGACTAACCTGTCATTTTTCACATCCTCCCTGGTGAACTTGATGTGGTGTCCACAGAGTTAATGTGGTGGGTGAAATGTTCTACATCCTGAGATTTAATGTTATCCCAGGTGTCGTCCACACATCTGAACCAATGAGTAGGTGGTGGCCCTGGATAGAACATCAGAGCCTCTTTTCCTCTTCTTCCATATACAAGTTGGCCACTACAGGTGAAACTGGGGAACTTATAGCACAGCCATGTTTCTGCCTATAATACTGCCCCCTGTATGTGAAGTAGGTGGACTGAAGACAGCTTCAGGAGCAGACACACTTGGTCAGTGTTAAGCGTGGTCCTATTCCTAAGAGTGGGGTTGTCCTGTAATTTCATACAGACTACCTCCACTGCTTCAGCATCAGGAACTCAGATGAAACGGGATGTAACATCATATGAGACCATCCACCTCCATAATGATGTCCCTTACCTTATCCACAAAACCCATAGTGTTCTGGTGTTCATTACTGCCTACCAACAGGTTAAGAACAGATGCCAGAAACTTAGAGATGTTATAGGACACTGAGTTAATCATATTAACAATAGGTTGTAATGGCACTTCCTGTTTATGTATCTTCGGTAACCCATACAGTCTCTAGGTGTCACTTCCCCTGGGTACAATCTGTGGTACAAACATCTTGTCAATAGCATTGTCCTGTTCTAACAGCTTCAGACAATTTATCAACTTTCTGCTGTAACCACTACCTGCATCTCATTTCAGGGGCTCATAAGTATTTATGTCACTAAGTAATGTCATAACTTTCTCATGATAGTCTATCTGGTTTAATAAAACAGCGTACCTACCTTTGTCTACCAGAACCATGATGGTGTTATTGTCCTTACTGAGAGTCGTGAGTGCATTCCTCTCTTCTCCGGTGATGTTGGATGATGGCAGCTTCGTGTTGCTGAGGCAGGCTGAAACTTATCCGCAGTTGTTCCGCTTCCATCGCCGTGATACGGGCCACGGAACCCCGAGCAGGACTTGCCTCAGTGTGACGGTAAAATTCAACCCCCTCACAAGTCAAAGGATGCAGTGATGTCTTTCTCAGCCGGGGTGAATTGTCTGTCAGACAGATTCTTCACCCACTTGCTCACATCTCTCTGCCTGCCATCAGCAGTCAATTGTCTGCTGATGTCTCTGCCATGCAGCACATAGGTCAGACTTCTTTTGCTGCCTGGTCTTAAACTTTCCATGCTGTGCTAGACGAGCTTTCTCCGTGAACTTAATCACCTGTTGGAAAGTGGTCTCATTTAGACACGATGTTACTCTGTGTTGGATCTGCTCCTCTTTGACTTTCAAAGCGTCAATGGTAAAATTAGTTTTTCTCAGCCATTCGTTCAACAGCTGACTCTGTGCCTTCTGGATGATCCTTCTAGCTCTTTGGTCCTTGACAGAGGATTTTATTTGCAGGCTCTTAGGTGTAAACCTAAGAGCCTGCAAATAAAATCCTTCACTCGTGCTCTGTCTGCATCTGAGGCTGAATCACAGGTGGTTTCTGTTGTCTGTGCATCCACGAATCAAGACATAATAACCTCATACTTAATTTGCTCCTTGGCCTCTCCAGATGCAAGTAAGCAGGTGGCAATATCCATGCCCACATTAGCCTGGTATCCCACCCCCAACCCATTAGACCTCAATAGCAGATCCATAATATGCAGAGCACTAACCATAACCATAACTCGGGATCCCCCTCACCCCTTTAACCCATTCTTCACATCGCTGCACACTGCTCCCATCTGGCTGCAGACAGAGGTCCCTCACCTGGAGACGGGCCTGCTTTAAAAAGAGTTTTGTTCTTTCCGCCACTGAAGTTCTAAACTCACTGAAGCGCTAAACGCTCGTGTTAGTGTATTGTTGTCTCCCTGATCTCTGTATATTCCCTGTGGTGTGTTGTATAGTATGTGTTCATGTAATTGTACTGTATGTGGGGCTCTGTACAAAAGGTGAA
>NC_079218.1:2870184-2880184 GCF_029633865.1 Lampris incognitus
AACAATACTAAAACACTAAAACCACCAACAACACCAAAACCACCAACACTAACAACACCAACACTAACAATACTAAAAACACTAAAACCACCAACACTAACAACACCAAAACCACCAACACTAACACTGCCAACAACAAAAACAACAACAACACTAACAACATTAAATAACACCAAAACCGCCAAAAACAGCAACAGCAGCAGCAGCAACCCCCCCCCCAAGCAATAGAAATACAGAAAGGAACAACCAAACAGCAATATTTAAATCGCCATACCTAAATGTTATGACCACCTAAAAACGGCAAACAACAATTCACTGCATAATTAGCATTGAACTCAAAGCTGTTAATGTTTGGCACTTGTATAGATAACAGTAAACAGTAATTCTGCCGGTCTGAGACACGAAAATAGTCTGGTGATGATGAAAGTGGGGACTCCTTTTTTCCCTTTTTGATAAAATGCAGCTTGATTGATTGATTGATTGATTGATTGATTGAGGATGCAGAGGTCAGTTCAATTATAGAATGAAATCGATGACAGAAAACAGTCATCACAACATAAAGACATTTACTTTTGCAGCATGTTTCATACCTTTGACAAAGAAAGACATTGAACAAGGCAATGCTATTTTACACATGTACTGTATGATTAAAATGATTAAGTCTCATACTCATCAGCTGATGAGTATGAGACACACGAAACAGGCCTGTACTGCTATGCATTAAAATCTTCTTTCCTGTATCCGTGTTGATATTCAACTCCTCATTAGTCGAGCACTCGACACCATTGACGGTTTCAGAAAAAAACACTATATATAAATATACACATATAAATATACATTTTATATATATATACACACACACACACACACACACACACACACACATACACATATACATATACATATACATACATACACATATTCCCCCCTTTTTTTTCTCCCCAATTGTATCCGGCCAATTACCCCCCTCTTCCAAGCCGTCCCGGTCTCTGCTCCACCCCCACTACTGATCCGGGGAGGGCTGCAGACTACCACCTGCCTCCTCCGATCCATGTGGAGTCCCCAGCCGCTTCTTTTCACCTGACAGTGAGGAGTTTCACCAGGAGGACGTAGCACATGGGAGGATCACGCTATCCTCCCCCCCGAACAGGCACCCCGACTGACCAGAGGAGGCGCTAGTGTAGCGACCAGGACACATGCCCACATCCGGCTTCCCACCCGCAGACACGGACAATTGTGTCTGTAGGGACGCCCGACCAAGCCGGAGGAAACATGGGGATTTGAACTGACGATCCCCATGTTGGTAGGCAACGGAATAGACCGCTGCGCTACCCGGACGCCCCAAGATGTTGAGAATATTGATTACCAGATTTACTAGGACATGAGCACATAAGTAGTGCACCCCAAAAACCAATCTACTCCCCGCCTCGTCTCAAACAGGGTAACGTGTGCACAGTCTCATCTCGTTTGTCTCCATCGTTCTCTGCTTAAGATAATGGCGTCAGCCATGTTTGTGCCTAAATCAAAACAGGCTTTCACTGGGTGTTAAATACTGTATACAATTCAAAGTGAAATTGTTGGGTTCGCCTTTAGTTAATCACACAGAGGGTGCAATTGTTTGTATAACCCCTACTTTCAGTTTTGCTTCTCCTATCAGACGTACCTAAAAATACAAACTCATCCGATCAAAAGTGTGGACGTGTTTGCAGCCCTGTGTCCACCATAGTTCTGAAGGACAAAACCATGCGTACTGTGTTCATGAATCAGATTTGTCCATTTTTTACAAAGGCAGTGGTTTTATTCCTGCCACGAGTAGTTTGCCGAGGCCTTGTGCTGGAATCAGCAGTGCATAGGAAATACCGAGCCAGATTTGTTTGGACCTCGAGTATTAAACTTGGATAAGACTACAGCAGTATATTTCCTGAGTAGTGTTCAGAGCAGTTGGTGAATGCAGCATGCACATCATCTATTCATTTATATGTATCGGGTCTAGCAGGAAGCCGAGATAGCCCTTTGCCTCCTTGCCAGAATAAATGAGTTGCTTACTTTGAATTGCTTCCCTGGATCGAATGCTTCAGCAGGTCAAGCACAAAAGTTGCCTCTTTTATATTTAAAGAAAAACAGTCGGTGTCTTATCAGCTGCTTCAGAGGCATGAGCGTGAGAGACGGGCTGAGGGTGCAAAAAGCCAATGGCATTTGGGTTGACAGCGCTGTATTACTTCAGAAAGGTGCTCATCTAAATCCCAGCGTCTCGGAAGCCATCCCATAGCTGAGGTGTGCCGTCTGTCCCAACACGGCATCTGGGCAGTAGAAAAGCTACTGTAGGAAGAGCAGTCAGCGCGTCCGCCTGAATGTGAATCTGTTTGACTTTTGAATTTAGTGTTTCAACAGCCAATATGTGTACACATTGTGTTGTCCCGATTCTACTATTGCGTCCTCACATGATGCAGCTTACTCACTCAACAAAGCTTTTTTTATTTTAATGACAGATGGAGAAAAGAAAAGACAGGAACTGAGAGAGCGCGAGTGAGGTAGACTGAGAGAGAGAGAATGGCAGAGAGGAGACACAGAAAGAAAATCCATGTCACACATTTAACCCCACATATTGTTGATGCAAATTATACAGAGGAAAAGCCTTTTCCATGGCAGTCATGTACGTATGTGCATCAGGGCTTACATCGACAAGGTTTGTACATTCTTTCACCGGCCCCTTTTCTGTAGATGGAGAACAAAAAGTCCAGACCAACAGCATTGACCAAGGTGTACTGGTTATATTCCTCTCCTGGATCACCACCTTGTCGTGGTGGAGAAGCTTGCGTGCACCAATGATCCCAAGAGCTGTGTAGTCTGGAGCTTGGCTCCTGGTAGAGTCACCCGAGGCGGATGGGTCAAGGGGGAGGTTCCAGATGATGCGTGATCCAACAGCAGCCAGACCAACATGTGCCCTGGCTCTGCCAAATGACGGGAGCTAAGCAGGTGTGGGCTTGGCTAGTACTTGGATGGGAGACCTCTCGGGAAAACTGAGTTGCTGCCGGAAGTGGTGTTGGTGGGCCAGTCTTCTCTCTGGTCCTAATAAAAACAAAAAAACAAATATCAAATCCCAATGCCCCAGTGCAGTGATGGGGACACTGTGCTGTAGGAGATGTTGTCCTTCAGATGAAACGTTAAACCGAAGTCCTGACTCACTGTTGTCATTAAAGACCCGATGGCACTTATCAAAAGAGTAGGGGTTCCCCAGTGTCCTGGCGATTCCCAACCTTGCTCTCTCCATCTGGCCACCTCATCATCCCCCATGTAATTGGCTCAATGATTCCTCCCTCTGCACCTCAAGCTGATGTGGGGTGAGCGTTCTTGCACAAAATGGCTGCCGTGCATCACCCAGGTGGTGCTACACATTGGTGGTGGTTGAGGTGAGTTACCCCCTTCAATGTGAAGCACTTTGGGTGTCTGGAAAAGTACTATATAAATGTAGTGATTATTATTATTATTATTGTTATTATTAAAGACCTCGATGGCGGAACTGGTGGAAGACAATGCCAGTGAAGGTGGATGAAGGCTGCCACAGAGGGTGGTCCCCAATCGTCTTGGTTCTCCATGCCATTGGACTCTGGCCACCCCCTGCGATGGGACCGTGTGGTGGCTGCAGGTGCATCAGCCTCTCCATGTAAAAAGCTGTCATACGCAGGCGTCCTCCCACAAGCTTACCACAAGGACCTAGAAGGAGGACAGTCATACTTGACCCCAAGTGACCGCTGAAGATGATGATGATGATGACTAGTTATATTGTCTTGGCTCATTTGAATCAACCATTTAGGAATGATATGTGAATTTGGGAAGTGAGGTCCCTAAATGCATGTCAATAGGATGTTTTGACTGACTGGTGTGTCAGTGATAAGACAGTGAATGCACAGTTTGTTCTGCCATAAGGGTTGAGAGGAGGATTTCTTTTTTATTATTTTTTTTGCTAAGCCATTTCCTTCCCTGGCTTTTGGGTCTGCTCAATGGTGCGGCATAAACATCTGTATCCATTCAAAGAATTCCACTGGATGAGGTCCTAGCGAAGCTAAAGGGGATGAAGTAGAAATGGGATGTATAATAATGTCCAATTGGAATTCAGAAACAGGGAGCGAACGGAATTTGCTGCAAACTGTTTGGGAGACAATCACAGATAAATTATGGATGGCTTGCACAGCGACGCTATTGTATGTGTTGAATCTAAATCAAAGGCTCAATCAGGCTTGTGAAAAAAAAAAGACAAGCACACAAACACTCTCCCCGATGTGCAGAGACAGCTTCATCTCAATTAATAAGTAGGGACCTGTAATGGAGGGAGTCTGGAGAGGATTATAAATTCTTTGTAGCATCTTGAGTACTTTTTAACATTTAAAAATTGCCTGTGGTATTTTCATTACCAGTGGTGGTGGTTCCCAAAATGTTCTGGGGGGGGGGGGGGGGCTAAATAAACGGAACTGGCTGGGGTAGAAGCTGTAAGGTTGACGCCTCTTGATTGGAAAACACATGTATTTGCATTTAAAAACCAAGCCTCCCTCCTCTTTTGCCGTTCCTCCGCCCGCCTCGCTGCTCCCGTCAGTTCAACTTTGGAAGCGTCTGTTTATTAGAGTATGGAGACTAGAAGCTGCTTCCCCGAGGCCATGTTTTGTCCGCGGAATTTCATGTAAATAAATGTTGTGCGCGTGTTTGTTCACTCGATGAAACAGCTTGAGAATGAAAGCAGAAAGAGTGTCCGTTTATTCATGCTGTGCCAGTTACTCGGAGGATGCTCGCTCCCAGATTAGAGGGCCCTCCCCGGTCCCTGCAGCTATCCAGCTCTGACAAGTAAATCAGTCTGCTTATCAGACCTAAGGGAGATCCCAGGCAGCATTGGGGAAAGTCAGACTCGGACCACAGTCGATAGACTCGTTTTGCCCGCCAGAATGTATGAGATGCTTTTCGTCCGGCAGAATGATGAGCGTTTACATATACATTTACATATCACACGTACAGTCAGGGTAACACACATTCGCTATAGCAACGGCTGCAGGAAGAGAGAGAGAGAGAGAGAGAGAGAGACGATATTTGACAAGTCTCTTGCAGAGCATCAGCCCCATCTTCTGTTACATCTGGCAAAGAGCTTGCCCGTGCTCTCCGTCAGGCACAGAGGAAATGGTCTTTATCCCAGAAGTACATGGGACTAATTAATGATGCTTTTTTTGTTTGCTCGTTCAGTTGAACATTGGATCAATGAAATGTTCTTCATCTATTTTTTGTCAAGGTAATAAGGTGGTACCTGACATCATCATGTTGGTGTAGGATGTCTGGATGGTATTACAGAGAACTACTTTTCTGCCATATGCCTTCCTTATTATGTTTGCTATTCAGAAGCTCTGGCGTCTTTGTAGCTCTGCATGTCGTGACTGGATATGACACAGGCTGTATAATGTTGGAGGAATAGTTCAGACTTTTTGAGGTGAATCCCTGTTTTACCCTCAGTGCTTAGGTAGTATACATTGGTAGGTTTCCTTTTCACAGTCGTCCATCCTTTTCTTCAGGCTGGACATAGCCCCAGCATGCAATGCAGTTAATGGGGAATAAAGCCCCAGTCCTTGTTCAGTGCAAACGAGCACGCCACGGTTAAAGCGGGTATCCTGGATTTCTTCAGTTTTGACGGATTCTGCATCGTCTGGTGGTCACAGTTCACTTTTATACTGCAGTTTGAAATTAATGTGATCCTGAATGTGCAGAAAGGTCACAATTTTCAACAGCTGCAGGTTTTTTGTGTAATACCGGCAATATAATCCAGTGGTAGCATGTGCATTTTGGAGAAAGAAGACTGATCATCAGTGTTGTCCAATATGGCAATATTCAACAACATATCAAGCCGTATCCAACATTTAATTAAACCTAATTAAATGTTGGATAATGTTTAGCTTCCTATTTTAGGCACCTATCCCTAGCTCTTCCTTATTTGACATACAAGTTGCTTTTAATTCTTCTTCTTCTTCTTCTTCTTCCTCCTCCTCTTTGTATAAAATAGGGATATACTAAAACAAAACCGAACTATGCCTTTACGGTTTCAGGTATTAGTTTCTCATATTAATTCCATTGTTTATAGACTGGTGGCTTCTTCTTCTGCTTCAACTTCTTCTTCTTCTTCCTCCTTCTCCTCCTGGTATAAAATAGGGATGAACTAAAACAAACCTGAACTATTCCTTTAAGGTTTCTGGTATCAGTTGCTCATATTAACTCCATTGTTTAAAGCCTTTCTTCTTCGCCTTCTTTTTCTTCCTCCTCCCTCTTCTTCCTCTTCCTCCTCCTCCTCTTCTTCCTCTTCCTCCTCCTCCTCCTGGTATAAAAATAGGATGACTAAAACACATCGGAAGTATTCCTGTAAGGTTTCTGGTATTAGTTGCTCATGTTAATACGTTGTTTAAAGACTGACTCAGGCCACTGACTCAGTGAACTGAACAAGACCAACTTGATTACAATGATGGATAAACACAGAACGTGTGAAGCCTGAGTTTACACTTGAATGCACAGCCAGATTGTAACAAGAAGGGCAGAACCTCACGTGTGCAGGTACTGAAGGAATTGGTCTAAATCTCCTTCGCTGGCTACGGCGGTATGGCAGTAAGAGACAGACGGGGCAGTCTTTGTGGAAGCAGTGATGAGTTGAACACAAGTCGAGTCGCTCCAGTAGCTCCATGTATTTATCAGCATGTGGTAAACTATGTTTTATTCATGTCAGGAGTCAAGAATTCACAGACCTAGCTCGTACTTGTGGTGATACGTAGATGGATGGATGAATAGATGGAATGATAGATAGAGAGATTAGAAAGAGTGATATATAGATAGATTCTGTCATAACACCAGCTTTCCTATAAAGTGAAGGTAACTTTTAACTAGACTTCCCAGTCCCCACAGTGTGTGAATAAGAAAGGTCCATTTAACTACGTTCTGTGATGGAGAGAACATCAGGACCCAACTGAAACATCATACAAGATCAAAGTTTCTTCTCCCCCCTTTTCTTCCGAGCCCCGCTCAGTTTCTGATTTTCATATTTAACGAATGGAAGAATAAAAGGAAGAAAGGTTCTTTTTATTTCCGCGATTCTCTGTCTGAAATGGAAGGCTTTTTTTTAATCTTCAGATGTTGACGTTATTAAGCATTCAAGCAGTTCCTCTAATTAGTAATCCATCAGTTCTCATAATGTGATTAACTCATCCCACAATGAGTGAAGTTATGGTCAAATCCACATATTTCATTTTTCAGTACAAAGTGTATTTACTGTACTCTTACAGCCTACTGATGGATTTGAGGTGCATTTAGATATGGGTGTCTTGTTTACAAGACACGGTGGCCCAGGTGTTAGTGCTGTCGCCTCACAGCAGGAAGGTCCTGGGTTCGAACCCCGGGGTTGTCCAACCTTGGGCGTCATCCCAGGTCGTCCTCTGTGTGGAGTTTGCATGTTCTCCCCGTGTCTGCGGTGGGTTTTCTCGGGTGCTCCGGTTTCCCCCACCATCACAAAACCATGCGTGTTAGGGTTCGTACTCCTGTCTGTGGCCCTGAGCGAGGCATGGCAAGACCAACTGGAGTTGTTCCCCGGGTGCTGCACGGCGGCTGCCCCCTGCTCCTAGCTACACAGATCACAGCTAGGATGGCTTAAATGCAGAGCAGGATTTCCCCAAGAGGGATTAATAAAATATGTCAACCCCCCCCCCCCAAAAAAAATCAAAAACGTATTGTCGACTGATTGGAAATATGAAAAGAAGTTGACAGAGTAAGTCATTACTGCTTTGCAGGAGAGACTACTTTTTCCCATGCATGTACTTGTGTACGGCAGTCCCCCACCAGCACACTGGTGCTGGTTAGTAGTGCATCCATTAATAGATTCTGCATATTGGATGTGCACATGGTGTGAGTCTATCTGGTTTCATGCAGTAGCTTCTCTGTAATGCCTCTTCAGCTCTTTGTAGTTCTTTTCCCCCACCACAGTTAAGCCCTTTGTAGCTCAGCAATTCAAAGGTAGTGGTTGCAGCTTCCTAGAGAAAGATCTGTGCTAGTGTTCACCAAACGATCAGGGAATGCATCGTGGTCGCATCTCCTGTCTGCAGCCTGCACAGCTGTAAGTCAGCAAGTGAAGCTACACATGGTCGTCAATGCATCTGTCCATCACCGTTATCAAGAAATGCACTACTGCGAATCATTTGATTTTTTTACAGCTTTTTTTTTTTTTACTTATTTAACGAAGCAAAAAATCTTCTCAGAAATGTAAAATTCTTATGGAAGTGTGCCCTGGCAAAGACGAGCAGCAGCATGTCCAGCATGGCTGCTGACAGGCCATTCGGTGTCTTTATTGTTGTTTTGATGTGTGTCAAATCGTACGGTGCAAAGAACTGCTCTTCTTTTTGGCAGCATAAATCTTGCACAGTTGACTGTACGGGTATTTAGTAGTGGTCCTGGTTCCCCCCGAGTAGCTGTGCATGGATTAACTTGAGCCAAGATGTCCATTTCAGAGCTTCAGCGGTCGAGGGCAGGACTTCAGTCTCTGCTGGCGTCCGTCTTGTTCTTTGTTCAGCGCGGCGGCGTTCCTGCGGATTTGGCGTTTTGAAATCGCAACCTGTCAAACAAAACTGCCGTGCAACCAAACACATAAACACAAACGAGGGTCCGTGCTTTGACTCATCCTCCTGGCATGTGTGCTGTGGCTGGGCGGCCAGCATGTGAGGAGATGCTTCTGAAACACAAATTAGATTTATTTTTCATGTGCGGCAGAAAAGTGTGGCGCAATCAGATTTGGGCCCCTAGTATTTGTCAAGCTGTCCAGAGTGCAGGCAATGAAGTCCCATGACACGTCTCTACTGGGCCCAGAATAGTAGAACACTATCCCCGTAGAACACTATCCAGAAATAGTAGAATAGTAGAACACTATCCCCGAAATAGTAGAATAGTAGAATAGTAGAACACTATCCCCGGTAGAACACTATCCCAGAAATAGTAGAATAGTAGAACACTATCCCCGAAATAGTAGAATAGTAGAATAGTAGAACACTATCCCCGGTAGAACACTATCCCAGAAATAGTAGAATAGTAGAACACTATCCCGAAATAGTAGAATAGTAGAAATAGTAGAACACTATCCCCGGTAGAACACTATCCAGAAATAGTAGAATAGTAGAACACTATCCCCGAAATAGTAGAATAGTAGAATAGTAAGAACACTATCCCCGGTAGAACACTATCCCAGAAATAGTAGAATAGTAGAACACTATCCCGAAATAGTAGAATAGTAGAATAGTAGAACACTATCCCCGGTAGAACACTATCCCAGAAATAGTACAATAGTAGAACACTATCCCCGGTAGAACACTATCCCAGAAATAGTAGAATAGTAGAACACTATCCCCGAAATAGTAGAATAGTAGAATAGTAGAACACTATCCCCGGTAGAACACTATCCCAGAAATAGTAGAATAGTAGAACACTATCCCCGAAATAGTAGAATAGTAGAACACTATCCCAGAAATAGTAGAATAGTAGAACACTATCCCCGGTAGAACACTATCCCAGAAATAGTAGTATAGTAGAACACTATCCCGGTAGAACACTATCCCCGAAATAATAGAATACTAGCCCCGAAAATAGTAGAACACTATCCCCGGTAGAACACTATCCCCGAAATAATGAATACTAGCCCCGAAATTGTTTAATAATAGAACACTATCCCAGAAATAGTAGAATACTAGAACACTATCCCAGAAATAGTTTAGTAGTAGAATACTAGTATTTTAATACTTCTCAAGTTTGGTCTTGGGAAAACACATGCTTTATGCAAAAGTAAAAGTGACCGAGTTAATTTACCACATGACATGTACAAACAATGTACTCTCTCCCTCCCTCCCTCCCTCCCTCCCTCTCTCTCTCTCTCTCACCCACCCACTCACTCTCCCCCCCCCCCCTCTCTCTCTCTCTTTCCCTCTCTCTCTCTCCCTCCCTCTCTCTC
>NC_079218.1:2885184-2982684 GCF_029633865.1 Lampris incognitus
GCATGCCTAATAGAAAGACTCGAGCAAGCAGAAAATAAATGTGCTCCCCTATGCACTCCGGTTGTCTCGTGTTTCATCCTTATCCATTTCATTGCCGCTGCTGTCATTGATAGTAAGGGCAAGGACTGTTCATACACAAACCATTTCTCTTCTGGGAAGAATTGATTTAACGACAACATCCAGTGGCCGCAATCGATGGGGCCGAGGGAAAGGCACATTATGAGGGAAGGAAGACAGATAATGGAGGATCACACAGCCATTTCCGTCACTCTAACTAGCGTCCATGATCATCCTCCTGCTCCCTTCCAAGAGTGTGCAGTGGAGCAGTCGGGACTCGTCTGATGGCTGCTGTGCAGTATCTGATCATCTCCTCCTCCTCCTCCTCCTCCTCGTTCGTTCCCTTTGACCCACGTGTTGCCTGACGCCGAGCCCCGCCACGTCTGGAGTCACGCGCAGGGCTGCTTTATGAATGTGGTTTACGTCAGTGAATAAAGGGGATTTTACCCTGCGTGGCCACATAGCTAGCTCAGGACAGGCTGGGTGGATATTAGGAGAAGCTGTTGGTTTTCTCTCTCCCTTTTCTTTGACACGCCGTTGTTTTTAAACCGAGCCATCGCTGCAGGATGAAGTGTCTTGCCGCTGATCTGAGGACGGGATCTGGTCAGCGTCCATGTGACGAGTCGTCTGGGAGCCCAGAAGCCCAGTTCCTCTTGCAGAGGGAGAATGCATTACGGGTCTCATACGCAGCGTGACGATGTTTATGACCTAGAAAAGGCTGCTCAGCTTTACATGACTTAATGAGTGTCAATCTCCGTGCAGGCTCGGTTTTCCCCTTCCTGCCCTACATATCATGATTACTAATTTGAATACCTCACTTTTTTCCACAAGATGATGTTTATTTCTTCCCAAAACAGCCACCATTTCATTCCGATGTGATGCATGTGGACCCAGGGGGCCTCCACAGTCCCTACTTCTTTTTGGTTGGCTTTTTCCCTCCCCCCCTTTTATCCAGCCAATTACCCCACTCTTCTGAGCCGTCCCGGTCTCTGCTGCTCCACCCCCTCTGCTGATCCAGGGGGGCTGCAGACTACCGCATGCCTCCTCCCATACATGTGGAGTCACCAGCCGCTTCTTTTCACCTGACACTGAGGAGTTTCACCAGGGGGATGTAGCGCATGGGAGGATCACGCTATTCCCCGCAGTTCCCCCTCCCCCCCGAACAGGCGCCCCGACCGACCAGAGGAGGCGCTAGTGCAGCGACCAGGACACACACCCACATCCAGCTTCCCACCTGCAGAGATGGCGAATTGTGTCTGTAGGGACGCCCGACCAAGCCGGAGGTAACACGGGGATTTGAACTACCGATCCCTGTGTTGGTAGGCAACGGAATAGAGCGCCATGCCACCCGGACGCCCCAGTCCCTACACTTAACAGACAGACAGTCCATACAGGAATGCAGGCATATTGCTCGCATTTACCACAGAAACATACTGCTAAGCTGGGAGCTTGCGTAACAGTGATGGCTGTTCCAGGTAACAATAACGACTGTTCCAGGTAACAGTAACACCTGTTCCAGGTAACAATAACGACTGTTCCAGGTAACAGTAACGACTGTTCTAGGTAACAATAACGGCTGTTCCAGGTAACAGTAACGACTGTTCTAGGTAACAATAACGGCTGTTCCAGGTAACAGTAACGACTGTTCTAGGTAACAATAACGACTGTTCCAGGTAACAGTAACGACTGTTCTAGGTAACAATAACGGCTGTTCCAGGTAACAATAACGGCTGTTCCAGGTAACAGTAACGGCTGTTCCAGGTGACAGTAACGGCTGTTCCAGGTAACAGTTACGACTGTTCCAGGTAACATTAACGGCTGTTCCAGGTAACAGTTACGACTGTTCCAGGTAACAGTAACGGCTGTTCCAGGTAACAGTAACGGCTGTTCCAGGTAACAGTAATGGCTGTTCCAGGTAACAGTAACGGCTGTTCCAGGTGACAGTAATGGCTTTTCCAGGTAACAGTAATGGCTGTTCCAGGTAACAGTAACGGCTGTTCCAGGTGACAGTAATGGCTTTTCCAGGTAACAGTAACGGCTGTTCCAGGTAACAGTTACGACTGTTCCAGGTAACAATAACAGCTGTTCCAGGTAACAATAACGACTGTTCCAGGTAACAGTAACGGCTGTTCCAGGTAACAATAACGACTGTTCCAGGTAACAGTAACGACTGTTCCAGGTAACAGTAACGGCTGTTCCAGGTAACAGTAATGGCTGTTCCAGGTAACAATAACGGCTGTTCCAGATAACAGTAATGGCTGTTCCAGGTAACAGTAACACCTGTTCCAGGTAACAGTAACGGCTGTTCCAGGTAACAGTAACACCTGTTCCAGGTAACAGTAACGACTGTTCCAGGTAACATTAACGGCTGTTCCAGGTAACAGTAACACCTGTTCCAGGTAACAGTAACGGCTGTTCCAGGTAACAGTAACACCTGTTCCAGGTAACAGTAACGGCTGTTCCAGGTAACAGTAACACCTGTTCCAGGTAACAGTAACGGCTGTTCCAGGTAACAGTAACACCTGTTCCAGGTAACAGTAACACCTGTTCCAGGTAACAGTAACGACTGTTCCAGGTAACATTAACGGCTGTTCCAGGTAACAGTTACGACTGTTCCAGGTAACAGTAACGGCTGTTCCAGGTAACAGTAACGGCTGTTCCAGGTAACAGTAATGGCTGTTCCAGGTAACAGTAACGGCTGTTCCAGGTGACAGTAATGGCTTTTCCAGGTAACAGTAATGGCTGTTCCAGGTAACAGTAACGGCTGTTCCAGGTGACAGTAATGGCTTTTCCAGGTAACAGTAACGGCTGTTCCAGGTAACAGTTACGACTGTTCCAGGTAACAATAACAGCTGTTCCAGGTAACAATAACGACTGTTCCAGGTAACAGTAACGGCTGTTCCAGGTAACAATAACGACTGTTCCAGGTAACAGTAACGACTGTTCCAGGTAACAGTAACGGCTGTTCCAGGTAACAGTAATGGCTGTTCCAGGTAACAATAACGGCTGTTCCAGATAACAGTAATGGCTGTTCCAGGTAACAGTAACACCTGTTCCAGGTAACAGTAACGGCTGTTCCAGGTAACAGTAACACCTGTTCCAGGTAACAGTAACGACTGTTCCAGGTAACAATAACGGCTGTTCCAGGTAACAGTAACGGCTGTTCCAGGTAACAGTAACGACTGTTCCAGGTAACATTAATGACCAACAGCTGTTCCAGGTAACAGTAATGGCTGTTCCAGGTAGGCTTACTTTACAAGGACTCTAACATGAGAAACCTGTAAAAACTTTAAGGTGTCATAAGACATGAATTACCTGAAGTGTGCTTGTCCAGTTGCTGTATACAACTTGGAACAGATTGAGTTTTAACTTGAGACACCTTCACCTTGTCTTGCAGTGGTGCTTTGCTCCATCATGTCATGACTGGGATGTCTGTAAACTAGTATAGATAAATCACACAGGAACAGTGAACACTTCTTACTTCACAACTCAGACCTATCAGCTCATTGGTCAAATAAAGCGTTGCATTTTAACTCCGTCAGGTTCACCG
The DNA here is from genome assembly GCF_029633865.1 of Lampris incognitus. Classification (NCBI taxonomy): domain Eukaryota; kingdom Metazoa; phylum Chordata; class Actinopteri; order Lampriformes; family Lampridae; genus Lampris; species Lampris incognitus. The sequence continues at coordinate 2,888,792 of NC_079218.1, forward strand.
CAACGACTCGGCAGCCCGGTGGGGTGGTGCTTATGGTAAACAGGGTTGCAACCAGAGCCCGGTCTGACCATCAGCTAGCCTGCAGCTCTGCATTGAACCAACCGCCCTCGCTGCTCCCTCAGAAGGAATGCCTTCTGGGCAGCGGTCCCTTACCGTGTGAAATGGCCCTCGAGGTGTACCGTCACACCTCAGCCACTGCGGGCTTATGAGGTGTGGAAAGTTGATCATAGAGACGGCATTGTAGTCACATGTGGTTGAATCTGGACCTGGGTATAGACAGATGAAATGAAAGGTTTGAAAAAAAGAAATGGAACAGAAAAATACTCTCCTTTTGCTTTTTGTTTTTCTTCAACACAAAAATTGTTGTGCATTATTGTTGCAGCTAGAATTAAACTCGAAGGGGAAACGGCAACGATGTGGTACAGTTCTGCTAATGTGCTGTTATGAGTGTGAGTCAGACTGACACAAAACCCATTGGCTGTCTGTACTTTCAGGCTTAATAACCCTTAACACCACCGACACCCCACTACTCCACTCATTCACTACCGTGCACAAATAGCTGACTGCCGTTTTAATGCTGCAACCACAGAAAGCGGTGCCATGTTTTAAATTTCTTCTACCCCTTTGACTTGCTGAAAATTACACGGCCATCGTGGCCGTGTCGCTCCCCTCCCTCCCCCTTATTCCCCGAGCACTGAGGAGCCCAGGTGTTGGCGAGGAGCAGCTTGCGTGGCGGCAAAGTGATAGTGTGATGAGATGACAGTCGACTCACTTTGGATTTCGGCTGTGCCGTGCAGCGTTGCGCCCCAGCTCTCCGCTGGGACAGGCAGATCCTTGGGTCCACACAGCTGGCACTCGCTCCTGCCAAATGCAGTAGCTCCCCCACCACAGATGTTCATGCAGCCAGCAGACTGGCAGTCCCAAGCCCTTTGTCTTGACCTTGTTCACGAGCATTACTGGCGAGGACTGAGAAATAGAGGGTTGCCGCTGTCGCCGAGGCCGTTGAGAAAGCCGGTGTGTTAATCAATAGGTCTCCTCGGGCCACGCGGTGCACGTACGCCGCTATATCAAGTATGAGCCTGTGAGTGAGTGCCAACTGGTAATGGCTGATGCCACCTGTTCGATCATGTCTGCGTCACATCTTGACTCATGAATGCTAAATGGGTCACCTCCATATGGGTCACATCACATCACATCGTGTGAACAGTGCACATGTATTTCCTCCACGAAGCTCCTTGTGCAGGCTGCTTGGCCCATGCCAAGCGTTCACATCCGTGTCCTCACTCACATATGACACTATGGAAATGTCTGATGTGTCCCACTGTCATGCCTTTCAACAATCCTGTTTGTAATGACAAAGTGTCAGCAAAAAACAAAACGGAGACCCACAAGATACACACAAAGACTCACATGAACAGAGGCAGATGCAATTATTTTGACAGAGGGAAATGTTATCAGGGCTCTCCAAAAAGACCTCCTCATTCTGCCACCTTTTTTCTTTTCCATCATTCCCTTTATCAATTAAGTCTGCTCTCAAGATTGTCTCTGGCAATTTCATTACAGTCAATTAGCTGGGAGAGAGAGTGTGAGACAGAAGGGAGCTTTCTATTCACCGAAGGAGCTGCAGATGAACAACATGCATCACAGCCCCTGCATACAAAGCAGTGAGAGAAGGAGACTGGCCAGAGAAGCCCTCAGAGCAACGGTGGACATTCATGACTCACCAAACACCGTAAGGTCTCAGAGACATGCGGGAACTGACTGCTCTCACACTGTTGCTATGCGCTGCTCTGCTATCTGTCTATCTATATCTATATCTATAAAGATATATATATATATATAGATAGATAGATAGATAGATAGATAGATAGATAGATAGATAGATAGATAGATAGATAAAAAATATAATTTTTTTGTCCCTACTGACATGTTGCTATCTGCAACTGTAAAGACCAGAAAACATGAAAATCCCCTACCGTGTAGGATGGTGTAACACGGCTCTAACTCAGCGTTCAGATGATTGCAACACAGCTCAAGGTAGACGTTTCATAAAAAATGGATGGCACTTACAGATAGCTGTGTGAAATGTCTGCACTGTTGGATGCACTACTGAATACAGTGACATAATGTGATCGCAGTGGCATCTGTTTGGGGGTTATTGGGCAATAGATTTTGGGGTTGTACCCCCTTTAGCATTTGGAATGGGTTAAATCCCCCCCCAGCAATTCCCCATCCTCTTCCTCTCCTGTTAGAAATTGCCAATGTTCTCAGTCCCCCATTGTTCACAGCTGTACCCCAAATGTCACGTATTGAGAATTGGGGTAGAGACTCATGATTGCAATGGCATTAATTTGGGGGCTGATATGCACCACCCCCCCTTTCTCCCCAATTGTACTTGGCCAATCACCCCACTCTTCCGAGCCATCCCGGTCTCTGCTCCACCCCCTCTGCTGATCTGGGGAGGGCTGCAGACTACCACAGGCCTCCTCCCATACATGTGGAGTCACCAGCCGCTTCTTTTCACCTGACAGTGAGGAGTTTCACCAGGGGGACGTAGCACGTGGGAGGATCACGCAATTCCCTCCAGTTCCCCCTCCCCCCCAAACAGACACCCCAACCAACCAGAGGAGGCGCCAGTGCAGCGACCAGGACACATACCCACATCCGGCTTCCCACCCGCAGACACAGCCAACTGTGTCTTTAGGGACGCCCCGACCAAGGTAATACGGGGATTCGAACCGGAGGGCCCCATGTTGGTAGGCAATAGAATAGACTGATACGCTGCCCTGATGCCCCTGCACCTTAATTAAGGGGGCTGTCGCCCCTTTGAAAGGCGCTATACAAAACTAAGTTGTTGTTTTGTTTTGGGGTTTTTTCCAACATGTGGAATGGGTCAGTTCCTACCTCTTCCCCTCCCGTGAAAACTTGGCAATGTTTTCAGTCCCCTCGTTGTTCAGAGCTGCACCCCAAATGTCATGTAGTGCTTCTGTAAGCGTACAGACGACAGTAATCATTGGCCATGCATGCAGTGTCATTTGATGAGTCTGGCTGAAGCTAAGTAAACCTTGACCATTTTAGTGAGTTTGCAGACAACTACCGGTTTGAAACCATCTGCAGGTTAAAAACAAGGCAGGCTGGTCTTGGTACTCTGTGATGGAGAAACTCAGCTGCTGCTGCTGCTAATACAGTTATTGACAGTATTATTGACAGTTGTTAGTGCAGGTTCTGTTGGTCTGTCTGTCAGAGGTGCTTCATTGGTACACCGAAATCAAACAGAGCCGTTATTAATGTTATTTTCTACAGCTATGCTGATGTCATAGAGTACCAAGACCAGTCTGCCATGTTTTTTAACCTTTAGGTGGTTTTTAACCTTTAAATATCAGCAAACTCACTGAAATGGTCTTGGAATTTGTTACTCTTAATAGGTTGTAGTTTAAATAATGCCCAACACTTAACTGACTATTAGATCTTGTATTGTAGTGCCAGCACAGATTTGAAAATCAGTTTTCTGGTTTCTGGCTTTGGGTGAGCATATATGTTATCAAACATTGTTCAGTCTATACTCAACACTATAAAAGATACTATATGCACAATAAAAAGGATAATTTACTCCATTAAAAACCTAACTTTGTGGGTTTGTAGCAATGTGTGAAGCTGGAGATGAGTCCACAGATCATAGTTCATGTAAGAGAACATACTGCTGTAGTAGTCACTTGCTTTGGTAGAAGTCAAGTAATTGTCCTGACATGACTCATCTCGTTGTCATACTGCAGGTATAGCAGGGCATCACCACTGATGACATCAGGACATATGGTTTAGCTTCAGCTGGCTAACTCTCAGCAAGCAATATCTCTGCCTGCCAGAGCCTTTGGGAATCGACCAGGGTTCTTGGGAAAGTCACCATATGGCTGACTATGCAATTTAGCATTTCCTGCATTCTGTGTTTTGATGCAGGGATAATCCCTGATATAATTCTCCACGTGCATTTAACACCCTGAGAGATGAGAAGTTGACGGCTAGAGCTGTAGTTCCTAGCTGATGTCACCTGTTAAATCCACTTCAGTCAGTGTAGAGAAAGGGATGGGGAGGTTAGAAGAAGGGTTTTGTAGGGGTTGAGACAAATGGGATATGGATTGTATGTGTAAAGGAGAAAGGATGGGGGGGCATTGTGCCTTGAAAGTTGTTCCTTTAAAGGGGGGCATTATAATCGGTGCCAGGTGCACTGGTTTGAGTTTGTCCAGAATTGCAAACTTGCAGTTTTGTTTTTTTTGTCTGGTGGGGTGTTATCTGTTATGGTCCAGCTCTGAAAACAGCTCATTGATGGGTAAAGTCAGAGGAGGCCAACCAAAAAGTTTGCAGTGCAATGGAAAATCTTACACTTAGTCACCTAACACTCAAGTACAACACTGGCGCTTTAAGACCCATGAAAGAATGTGAAGTTATCGCACCTTAACACAAATGACCTTACAGAGTTCAATCTCTTTAATAAATAAAATAAACCATAAGAGACTGAGGTTGTATTGTGCCAAAGGATGAAAATGTTGGACTCAGGGTTGAAAGAACATTGTCTGGCCTCATGAGTACCGTTCCCCGTGTTTTTTTGCTGACTGGAAGATGAGGGAAGGGAGTCCAGTCACCACAATACGTGTCAAATTTTCAGGGAACAAGTGGTGGTGTCATGGAGAGGCCTGTGTTTTTATGACACACATTTGGCACTTTAATAAAAATCTAATAACGTTTAAGTACCAAAGGACAGTACAGAACATCACTGCAAATCAAGTAACATTCCTTGTTGGCAATAAGGTACCTTTCCGGGGCTGTGGGATTTTTTTCCTATGTAATAATGGAAGACATTATAATCTGAGAATTGAATCATAAATTAAGCATCATTGACAAGCAGTAATGGTGGCGATTTTAACATTGATATTTAACTTTAACCTGACCGTAAACTATTACACTATATAATTTAGTTTATAATATCAATGGTATTAATTGCTGGAGCGAGCTACATGATTGCACTTGACATTTTAGTAGCGGGCTCATTTGGAGAAACATATCTTCTTACAATGGCTCCCATTCTCGCCATTTCTTCTAATCTATAGTCCATCTGCAGGTCAAAAAATGCTTGGCTGCCGCCATTCAAAATGAACTCCCTCCCCGGATCTTTCGTTCATACATCACCATAGCAATGCACAATTCCAATAGAAGTGAATCTACTGACGCTGTTTGTGTGGCTTCCAGTTTTAATTATAGTTCCCTGCAATGACCTCACTTTAATTCAGCGACCTACACAGTGCCCGGCTCTACATCAAATTCATCATCTGTGGAACAAAGTGGAGCAAACAATTCAGAGTAGAGCAAACTCAACCTAACTATGATAACCCAGCATGGGCCAGGATTCCTGTTGAATGCCCAGTGAATTGAAGGTGTTGTGAGGTTAGGAAGATTCCCCACACCTGGTGTGCTGATCTATATTCAATATAGAATCAGCTCTTTCCAGTTACTGATGTTAAAGACCTAAGAAGCTTTGTGTAAAGCTCACTTGGAACTGCATTTCAGTAGGTGAAATATGCATTATTTACCGTATCAGCAAATACCATGATATGTTTATTTGGTTATTCATTTTTACCGTATCATATATGCTGAACCGTACGGTTAAACTCTTTATTAAGGGCAGGGCTAAAGTTGATTTCTGAATTTCAACTTGACTTTTTTTTTGGGAGGGGGGGGACTTCCAGTACCAAGAGTGTTAACAACCAAGCTCTATGTACAATTTACTGGAAGCATATCACTGCAATGGGCTATTTTTCCAGTAGTTCTATTCATTCCTTTATCCTGACATTTGGATGTTGTTCACACTCTGCAGCATAAAGCTAGCAAGGTGTTCCAACCCACACAGTGCCGACAGAGCCAGTATGTAAAATGTTGTTCACCACACTCCTTCTTCACGTAACGCTGAAAGGTTAGCGCCATAAGAAAAGTAGGCTAGGATTTCATCAAATAAAATGAAAAAGTAGGCCTACAACAGGAAGTAGTAATGTTTAAACATGTATGAAAGTAAAAAATAAACTAAAAATAGACCAGTGCAGCTGACTTTGCACCCAGTGTTCACATGCTCACCTCCGCCTGACAGCTAGATTGCTACCTTCCAATTGGCATGTTCTGCTGGTACACACATCTGCTCAAGTCCCTGTGTTAAATTGGCTTTTCACACACTGCAAAAGGTTTGGTTCCGGTTGAAATGTTGAAAACGAGAGCAAACGATTTTATCCTCCTCAGGAGCCCAATTAGATGTGACAACCAATATAAGGTGTTGATACCCAGTCTTCTACATTTATGGTTACCCTGCCGTTTTAGTCTGTGAGCTTTATTGTATAGCACTCCACAGTGACCACCCATTTTTTGAACAGCTCCAGTTCTGGGAGTGAATTTGCCATTCGTTCCTTCCACTGACGTTTCAGAAAGTCCTTATAATAAGAGTGTTAAGCCTGGAACTAAGCCAACCAACTGCGAGATGAATCGTGACCACAAAACGTTTTGATTCGGAGCAACAACTGTTTTAAGAGAGAAGGAACTACTCATCCCATAAACCATTGCTAATTATGCCGTTCCAACGATTTCCAACCTAACGATAGTTTAGAGCAATTCTTCTTGAATTTAACCTGTCATTATATTGTTTAAATTATTTATGTGTTGTAATATATTGTAGTTTGTGTTGTGTGTTTGTGTGTGTATATATATATCTATATCTATATATATATAGTGTTTAATATAGTTATATCATATGATACTATTACAGACGGCAAAGGTGTTCTTATGTCGCCCATTTTGAGCTGCGTGAGGTTGTGTTCTCACATCATTAGCTAATTTGGCGGGCTAGATCTTCACGAATGAATGAGATGCCGTACAAATCGCTCTAAGACGGCTAGCGTACCGTTACCATGGAAAACGCTGGTTCCGGTTCAGTGACAGGAAGCGCCGGAAGTCGAGCCCATAATTCATGTAAGGTATCATGGCGGCTAGGAATAAGGTGGGTAGCGATGTCATCACCGTGGTACAGTGCTTCTTTGTTCCTGACTGCAGCCACCGCTCGGGTGTCCAGTAATATAGGTAGCACCGATTCCTCACAGGTGTGCTGTTGAAGAGCCGGCGGGTCAGATTTATAAGGTAATGATGTTACTCGTTTTTAACCGCCGTGGATTCGTGATCCAGCTACAGTCACGTAGCTAATGTTATGCTAATGTGATGTGAGTTAGTCAAACATTTCCATGGTAACGCGGAGCATGAGCTCCACCAATCAGAGGCGTTGCTGTTATACTTCAGTTCTCGTGACGTCGTGAATGAAGCGTGTTTTTCTCTAAACAAGGTTGCTATCACGCGGACTCGTGGCTTCTCAAGGAGCATACGCTGTAGCTCGTGGTAAGTCTACCGTGGACGGTTATGACATTATGGCTAATAATCAAATTGTTTGGGTCAGAATATGAACGGGGTTTTCACTTCCAGAACCTCACTGTGACTCCATAGCTTAGCACAGCATTTCATTGTGTAGTTGTTGTCAGTCAGTGCCAGCATGACTTGTTTCATTGATGCTCCACTCCGAGTAGTGGCTTGTAAGAGGAGGTGACTGACTTCCGAAGAACCCTTGAGACACAGATTGGGGCGGAGGGTGACCAGCAGATGAGGTGGAGACCTGGAAGTGACTACAGCTTCATCCACACACACCAGGGCACTCTAAAAACTGAGGAGGGAAGGAGCTAAAAGTGAATTAAACAGCCTCTGTTTAATGGCCATGAGCCAACGCGTTTCGACCAAAAGGGTCTTCCTCTGGACTAAAGACGTCTCCACAAAGAACACAAGTGGGGAAAAAAGAAAGAAAATAAAACCAAAATATCAGAAATAAGCTTATCCCCCAATCATAGACTGGAACATCAACATCATAGTTTCCACATGGCGGGTAGAAAGCTCTTTAGCCAATCACATAATAACGGTCGGAACAGGTGGCTTTTTATGTTAGCAACGCAGGAAACAACACATGCAAAATGCATAGCCGAAGATGTTGAACCAATTAATACAAAAAGATGAAATAAATGAAAAACTATACTCAAAAAGATGTAGGGTGCAGGAGAAAAAATAACAACACGTGAAAATCAGTTTCATCATTTAGGCCAGGATAGTTACAGGCATCAAACTAGTGGGTATAAGTTCTTTAGGGAGTCTGTTAATCCCACATGCAAATGGTTTAATGTGTTCAGTACTGTGTAAATGTAGGAGTGAAGTTCTGCTGTTCTGAGATTCAGCAGGTTGTTGGGCCATGGCATAGTGCTGATTTATTTTGAAGAATAACATGTTAATGCTCAGCCAAGCCGAACAGCCAAAACCAGTCCCGTAGCTGCCACTTAGTGCGACCTACACAGAAGCAGTTACAGCAGGACCTGAGAAGATGCACAACAAAAGAAGTGTTACGATTGATGAAACACTTTTGCGTGTATGCTTATTAGTTTTAAGATCACTAAATATTTTACTTTGTCTGACATGAACACCTCGAATACAATTCTGTTGCAATGCTCATGTTAATCTGCCAGCCATTATTTTGTCGTTTAGCGCTGCATTTTATTGTGGAATTGTGTGTTAGCACCAGCATCACTTGCTTCAAACTTGTCTGCAAATTTGTCATGTCAAATGAAATGACAAATAAAGTGTCCCTGATTCATTTGTGCTCCGCTGCTTGTGGTTTGCTAGAAGTGGTGATTGACTTTAGAAGAACCCTGAAGAACCCACTTGATTTGGCTGAGAGGTTCCTGATTTGAATGCCCTTCTGCAGTTGTTCTTTTGTGTTATCATTCCTCCTGATATTCTCCTATAATTTGACCAAAATGTTATATCTAGTCAGGCCCTGTGATGGCCTGGTGGCCTGTCCAGGGTGTCTCCCCGGGGCCTGCTGCCCAATGACTGCTGGGATAGGCTTCAGCATCCCCGCTACCCTGAGAGCAGGATAAGCGGTTTAGATAATGGATGGATGGATGTCATATCTAGTAATTTATTTTAATTGTCATACAGATATTAACAATAAATATAGCTTTATACTACCACTGGTCAACAGTCAACAATACACATTACATTATATACTATACTCTGAAGACTAATGGTAATGTATATATAACAGTATACATGGCCACGGTTCCTCTGTGGTTACATTACTAGTTCAGCAGCATTCATATTTAAGTCCAAATGTACGCAATTTACAATTTTTAAATTACCACTCACTGTATTGTGCAGTTGTTGCACTATATTACATAATACATCATTAAAATACCATCTCTAAATCTGAAGACCCCCTCAACATTTGCTTTTATTTTGAAAATCTCCCATTTTGTAGTCTCACAAAGTGAGCAAGTATGACTAAAGATTTTTTTTTTCTTTCTGTAGTGCCTATATAATACTCTGTGGAACTAGTTATTTGCAACTTGTAACCCTTCGATTAACATCCACTCACTTCCTCCACCTCCACTCCACTCACAGTCACAGACAAAAAGCCCAGCTGGATGTCTCTCTTGAGTTTGACCAGTGTGGATTTGCTGTAGCGCCCTACTCTAAGTAATGCTGAACTAAGTGAACCCTTTTTCTGAACATTTTGATTTGACTGCTTAAAAAAAAAAGTTGTAAAAACTTTGCATGGATGAACTGCTCGGACCTAACCAAGCAAGCAGATGTAGTTGTTAGTCAGTCTCTGGCTTTAATACTGGGTCAACAACCTGTGCAGAGTAACCGAAGAGAAAACTACAACAGAAAATGAAACGGCAGAGCATCAATTCATATCTAAAATGTGAGCGGAAAACTTTTTTTTTTGTTTTTTTTTTTTTGCATGGCGCTCTCCTGTGTTAGGTGCACCTCATCGTACTTTGCAAATGCAACTGGGTCCATTTTAAGCAAGTGCATGTTTACATCAGTCAGCAGTGTTGTTATGTGTTCCTCTGCCCCTGCTTAGCATTCTGCTACAGTGCCTTTTTTTCTTTTTGGTCTTACCATAGAGAAGGAGAGAGGCGACAACAAAACATTTTTTCATCCGCACCCCCCCCCCTACTACCACCGCCTACTCCCATTATCTTCATGAATATCCAGAGTTTCCTCCATTTTTTTTCTCTTTCTGTCCTTGTGCTCCAACAGATTATGCATCATGGTTTTTAATTGATCCCTCTGGGGTAGAATTCTCACAGTTGGGGAAGACTTAGGTGCACAGTGGTGTGAACCTCGATCCTGTGATTTTTAAGCAAATACAGCCTCTTGAATACCTGGCTCAAGGCAGCATTAATTGGTTTAGCAGAGTCTTTGTTACACATTTTTAGTCGTTCACAGAGCAGGGATTTGGGACGGAAGATGCCGCTTCTCGATAATTGCATAAACAGTTTAGGCATGAGTGATGGAAAGACATTTTTGGGCGCTATATAACTAACTGGGTTTGAGCTAGGTAACCTAAATATATTTTTCAATTTCTGTTGTGATAGGCGCTTTGTGGAAAGAGATGCAGAAGGCTAATAGATTTCCTCATGTTTAATCATCTGAAACAGCCCTTTGCATGGGTGTAAGCCTGCATGGCTTTTTTGTGTGTGCTTTTGGGTGAGTACATGCATTCTACATCTTAATGCCCAGGAATAATTGTATGTATATATATATATGTGTGTGTGTGTGTGTGTGTGTGTGTGTGTGTGTGTGTGTGTGTGTGTGTGTGTGTGAGTGTGTGAGTGTGTGTGTGGCCTTTATCCATGTGCATGACTCATCATTAGAGCCTTTAAACTCTGTCCGTTCCTCTGGGGTATTGGATGTCCTCATCCCAGTCCCTGGGCTCTTTGAGGGCAGATGATCCTCCTTAATGGTATATGGAGAGAGGGCATGTGTCTCCTGTCCTTACACTGAGAAACCCAATCTAACAAATCCTCTTATAAAGATATCTTTCTCCTACCATCCCACTCTCATCCCTCTCCTCATCAGCCGTCAAAGCCTGATTCCTCCTCTCTTATTTGCCAACAGCACTGATCAGCTCCCAACGCTGTAAACTAGGGCAGGCAGCGAGAGTGGCTTGCAATAAATGATGAATATCCTTCACCTAGCTTTTTGCTGGGTCTTGACACATGAGGTATGGCTACAAGTGTTAACACAGTCGGTTCTGCATGCAGATGAAGGGTTGGGATGCCATCCCATCAACTACAATAATTAACCTGTCGCCCAAAACTGCCATACTTCCTGTTCCCATTTTGCATTTCCCCTTTCTTATATATTTTATGCAATTTGCATCTGCACACGATAGAGGCAAGTTGTTTGCTGTCTTTGTTTTTCCTCAGCTGAGTTGAATGCTGCTGAGGACGGACGACGTACATGATTTAGCCTCACAATTTATCACATGAAGACCAGAGCAGTTCAAATGAGATGGTGTCATTCAACCCTTAAATGTGGCTGAGTTTTAGAATGACATCCCATCTGCTGCTTTGTGGCTTTCCTCACACGTAAGTCCAACTTAGCTGCTGAACACTGATCGCAGTCCTATATTGTGGGCCCGGAGCGTAAGTGACATCTCAAGAAGAGGATTCACAATCTGCTGCTCTGCTGGATCAATTTGACAGCGATAACATCATGATAGACAGAATCAGGATTTCTTTGGAAGATGTTCAGTGTCAAGGAATTGTGCTGTTTACAAGAGAGGGAGAGTCAACAAAGCAGGACTATCCTGGAGCCAGTAAATAATCGAGAGAATTCTCACATAGTGCTTATTGTGTGAGGCCTTCTCATGCCTCTAACCTTTTCGGATAGTAAGGCAGCAAAAATCTAGATTATTACGTGCTTCTGGGCCATTCAGTCTCATCAATAGAACATGCCTTTTGCTGCGCAAAGCCTGTTACTGTGCTCTTGATGCTCTATCGCAGTGTCTCAAATGAACTTAATGAATTCTGCTGTCGTTTTGATAAAACCTCAACCTGCCAACAGAGTCTGCCCAAACTGGAAGCCCCCCCTCCGTCCCGAGTCCACCTTTTGTTATTGGAGAGCATGAGGTCAGGTGTCTGCTGCACAATCAGAACAGCAGGAAAGCTGCAGGCCCCAATCTTGTGTCCTCAGCCACTTTAAAATGGTGTGCTGCTGAACTTGCTTCTGTTCTGACTTGTGTTTTTAATTGGTCTATCAACCAGTGTGAGGTACCAGCATGCTTTACATCTGCAGTAATAATTCCTCTGCCTAAGAAGCCCGTTGTTAGCTTTTTAAATGACTACAGGCGTGTTGCCTTAACATCTGTTGTAATGGAAGTGTTTGAACATATAGTATGTAAACATCTGTCCAGTGCTGTCCCAACCAGTTTGTGTACAGGGCCAATAGATCAGCGGATGATGCTGTAGCTCTCTGTCTCCACTCTTATCTTGCAGCATCTAGAGGTGCCTGCCACCTATACTCGAGTTCTGTTCATTGACTATAGCTCAGTTTTTAATACAATAATACCTGCAAGGCTATATAACAAACGTTTGCAGCTAGGTTTCCATCAGTGTCATCAGGTTGTCAAATTCAGCAATAGATTTTCAAAGTCTTTAGCATAGGTGCCCCTCAGGGGTGTGTCCTCTCACCCCTGCTCTACTCATTATACACCAATGACTGTATTTCACATCCTGACACTATAAAAATGACTAAGTTTGCTGATGATACAACACTGGTGGGACTGATTTCCTGAAATGAGGAGACAGCTTATAGAAAGGAGGTCTCCTCTCTCGTTGACTGGTGTAGCAATAGCAATCTGGAACTGAACATCAACAAAACTAAAGAACTTGTGACTGACTTCCATAAAAATCAGGGAGAGCTACGACCACTGGCTATTAACAACCAGGTGGTAGAGAGAGTGGATCATCCCAAATCCCTTGGGACTACAATCTCCTCCTCTCTGAAATGGGAAGACAGCTTCTCCACCATCCAGGGGAAAGGTCACCAGACTATTCGTTCTAGGGCAGCTTAGGAAATTTGGAGTGTCAAAGGTTGCAATGATACAGTTCTACAGAGCTGTAATAAAAAGTGTGCTCACTTTCTCAATAGCTGCATGGTATGGCACTTCTAGAGCCCACGAGAAAAAAACTGTCGGATAGTCGTGCACACGGCTTTCAAACTAACTGGCTGTGAACTCCCTTCCATTTCTGAATTATACCATATTCGCATTCAGCGGAAAGGTTTTAAAATTTGAAAGGACTCCTCACACCCGGCCAACCCCCTATTCAATCAACTGCCTTGGGGTAAAAGACTCTGCAGTATCAAGACCAGAACATCTCACTTTCACAATTGCACTTACCCTGCAGCAATCTGCATCCTAAATGCTTCACTGATTGCACAAATATAATCTCCTTAAACACATGCTCTTTAATTTGTCACTTTAAGTAAATGGGAATATAATTGCACAAACTGAATTATAATTGTAACAGTATGTTTTTGTGGACACGTAGTTATATGTTTACTGTTGTTCTCTTTGAGCACACAGAAACAAATACCAAATCAACTGTTAAGTTGTCATGGCAATAAATTATTAATCTCTAATCTCTAAGACAACAATAGACCTTGAGCAATGGTCACAAGTCGAATACAATTATATTGTTAATATATCTCCAAATGTCCCATGTGAAGAAGTTACAGTCGGACCAAAGCCTATACATTCATATTTTCCGGCATCGCTTATTACTCAAATCATCGTGCTTTTTTTTTTTTACTGTCTCTTTCTCCTGAAAACTGATAAGTAGAATAGGTCGAATTCAGGTTTACTATTTGTCTCTTTTTAAAAGAGCACCCCCCATATTCAGCTTCTTTCACCAGAGCTTTTTTTTTCTGATATTCATAATGTCATCAGACACACTCATTTACATTAAGCCAATCAAATCAAATCGTCAAAATCTGAAGCCCTGCCCACCCTTACCACCAACCCCTGTTTTACTTGCTACTCAAAGGCCAGCTCATAAATATTAAGGACTAGAACAATCTCACAGTTCTCGAGACAATTGAGAACAATTACAGATACAGATAACGCAATATTAGTCATTTACAAATAAAAAAATAAATGTGCTAAACATTTCAGTGTGCTGTGTTCCACTTCTTTAATATGAAAAATTAAATATGATTACTGATTTTGGTCCGACATTAAGGGCTCTGTCTTACACCGGCGCAAGGCCCATTGCAAGTGTCTTTGCTAGTTTTAGACCGACACAGTTGTCATTTTCCCACCCAGTGCCCACGTTGTTTGAATAGCAAGTGTACTTAGGCCCATCTGTGCATCTATGAGCGTGTTGGTCTTAAAACGAGGTGTGGTCAGGTGCATTGTTGGTGCATTGCTATTTTGAGGCAGCGGAAAGCAATTGCACCATTGACCAATAAAACCTGGTCTGAAGTCAATGGCATGGTATTTTCCTGCTATTTAAAGGGTGCATTATTCAGATTGTAAGACGTGCCTACATACATGCTCGTTACACACACAGGGACGTGCAGCAGTGCACAAACATGAAAAAGATGACAACTAAAAACATTACAATGTGAGAGATTATTATTGTGTGAATCACTATAGTCAACAAATAAATGTCAAAATAGAATCTGAGCTTTGGTGGGTTCCTGCTGCTCATGTAGTGGGTCCGCTCACACGCTTTCACTTCGCACATGAGCAGATCCGTTTTCTCAGCAGAAAACTTTTTGTTTCTCCAGCTTTCTGAATCCACTGTATAAATAGCAATGCGCCAAGGTGCAAGCACATCTGGCTTTTAAAGGGAATGGGAGCTGACACTGTGATTGGTTTATTTCATGTTACACTCAAAACTGAATTGCCCTTCTAGGATAAATAAAGTTGTCTGAATCTGAATCTGAATCTGAAAACACACCGATGAGTAATTAAGAGACTAAGCACAAAGACAAAGACACTATTTGGCATTGTATATACATATAATTAGGATTAGGATGCCTCCTGGGTGCCTTCCTTTGGTGGTTTTCCAGGCACGTCCAGCTTGGAGGACACCCCAAGGTAGACCCAGAACTTGTTGGAGGAACTACATGACCAGTGTGGCCTGGGAACACCTTGGGATCCTCCAGGAGGAGCTGGAGGGCGTTGCTGGGGAGACGGACGTCTGGAGTGCCCCACTTAGCTCACCCACCCCCGGAGAAGGGGCTGGTGATGATGATATACACACAACGAATGTGTTCTCTGCATTTAACCCATCCTACTGTATAGGAGCAGTGGGCAGCTGCAACACCCGGGGACCAACTCCAGTTCTTCTTTCCATTGCCTTGCTCAGGGGCAGAGACAGGAGTATTAACCCTAACATGCATGTCTTTTTGATGTGGGAGGAAACCAGAGCACCCGGAGGAAACCCACGCAGACACGGGGAGAACATGCAAACTCCACACAGAAAGGACCTGGGATGGCCTGAGGTTTGATCCCAGGACCTTCTTGCTGTGAGGCAACAGTGCTGACCACTGGACCACCGTGCCACCAGCCCCTCTGCACCTTGCACCGTACTTAGCGTCCATGTTATGCAGCGTTTATCTGGCAAAAGTGGATTTGGACACACCCTAAATGCACGTGGGCCATGCGCTTCAGACCATGCACTATAGATAATTTAGATAGGGCCCTAAATGTTGTTCAGTGATGTTTAGAATTTCTTTCTTTAACTGTCAAAGCAAAGGACTTTGGACACCAACTGCAGCTTGTTCATTGTCTTAAGCAACCATTAGCATGCAATGCTTTTAGAGTCATTAACCTGTAACAACCCCGGCTCAAGGGACGTAACAAAAGAAGGGAGACAAGTCGAGGGTTGCAATAACAATCAAAAATATTTAATAATAAAAAAGAAAAAAAAGGTGAAAAAAGTAAAAAGAAAAACAACAACAGTGTGCTGGTTGGAGAGAGGAAGCGGTGGGATCCGGGAGTCTCAGAAAGCACGCAGGTCCCCCGGAAGCCTCTCCAGAGTGCGGGAACAACAAAGCGCGAAACCCGCCAACCTAAAACTGAAACAGAGACAAAGCCAGCAGGCAGGAAGAGGAGGCCGTACACCCCCCCCCACACACACATACACACAAGTCGGGGACCATAAAGGACCCGCAACTAACAGGCACAACAACAAAACAAGCGAGACACAAACAAATCAAACCAAAATTTTAAAAAAAAAAACAACAAAATACCGGCCTGACCTGGGACAACCTCCGCCTCCTCCGGTCACCTCTCCTAGCGGACCCCCACCCCTCAGCAACCAAGGGCCCTAGGAAGCAAATTTAACAGGGGCGAGAGAGCCAGAGGACGGAGACAGAGACAGAAGGACAGTACAAACAACACAGAACACAACTACTGGCCGTGCCCTGACCCAACCCAGGGATCAGGGGCACGGGAAAGAGCATCCGCCACAACACTGTCTAGCCTCCTAATGTGATGCACATCCAAGTGGTACACCTGCAAAAACAGGCACCACCGCATGACCCTCTGATTTGGCCACAGCGTGGACCTCAGGAACACAAGAGGGTTATGGTCTGTATAAACCACCAACGGAACGGCCCCTGACCCCACATGAACCTCAAAGTGGATCAGCGCAAACGCCTCCTCGATCACCGAGTAGTTTAGCTGGTAGGTGTTGAACTTTTTAGAGAAAAAACTAACGGGTCAATCCACCCCCGAACCATCTGCCTGCAGCAGCACAGCACCAGCCCCAACGTTGCTGGCGTCCACCTGGAGTGATACGGAACATCGAATCTAGGCGCAGCTAGAACTGGACCCGAGGTCAAAAGTTGTTTAACCTTCTCAAATGCCAGCTGACATGACTGATCCCACTCAAATTTGGCCTTCGCCTTAAGCAAACTAGTCAGGGGAGCCACAACCGTGGAAAAGTTCTGACAGAACCCACGGTAGTAACCCACCAACCCTAGAAAGTGTTGAAGCTCTTTCTTGGTCGACAGGACAGGGTACAGATCGATAGCGGCCACTTTTGCACGCACTGGATGCACCTGACCCTGTCCAACCACCTTACCGAGGTACGTCACAGTGGCCTGCGCAAACTCACACTTTGCGAAGTTAACAGTGAGACGTGCCTCGGCCAGACGATCAAACAGCTCCCCCACCTGGGAGAGATACTGCTCCCAAGTGTCACTAAAGACAACCACGTCGTCTAGGTAAACAGCGCAACCCTCCAACCTGGCAACAACTTGATTCATCAAGCGCTGAAAGGTGGCTGAGGCATTCCTTGATCCAAAACTCATTACTGAGTACGAATACAGCCCTGACGGCGTGATAAAGGCGGCTATCTCTCTAGCACGCGCTAACAGCGGAACCTGCCAGTATCCCTTCATGAGGTCAAATTTGCTGACAAACACAGCAGATCCGACCTGATCTACACAATCCTCCATGCGAGGAAGGGGATAGGAGTCAGGCTTTGTGACACTGTTGACTTTTCTGTAGTCAGTACAAAACCTAAATGTACCATCAGGCTTATTCACCAAAAGACATGGAGAAGCCCAGCTAGAGGAGGACGGCTGCGCAATACCATTCTCTAACATAGTATATCTAATCTCGCCATCCAGATGGCTATGTGTCTCTGCTGACACCCGATAGAACCACTGCTGGATTGGCTCCGCACCCCCATGTCGATGTTGTGTTCAATCAAATGCATACAGGAGGGGGTGTCGCCGAACAGCGAGAGATACCTGCAGATCAAAGCAGCCAACTCTGAACGTCTACTCACAGACAGGTGAGCCAACAATGCCTCCAGGTTGAAGAGGAACTCAGAGTTCTTTAACCGGCCTAGTAGCACACAATCATCAGGCCCAACTACACCATCCTCACCTGGCGCTGCCACCACCGGGCCAGGAGGTGATTTGGGCACCTCTGCACCACCCGCCAGCAACACTGGCATAACGTCACCATCAGCCTCAGAGGCTCGAGAGTAATTCTGTTCTCTCACGAGGTCATCTCGAGTAACTGAACCGGGAAGTTTAGACAGGTGATCGCTGGAGTTATCGACCACTGGACAAGGGACCACCAGAGGACCCTCAGCAGCGGCGCGACTCATAGAGCGTGTTACAGCACAAGCTGGAAAACCCCCAGGGAAACACTTCTCACTCTCATCAGTGCAGAGGGGGACAGACGAAACAACCAGAGGTGGGGAAACGTCAAGCCAAACGCACCCACCAGCCAGATTATTCCCCAAAATAACCTCCACCCCCGACACAGGCAACGAAGGCTGCACCCCCATAACAACCTCTCCCTCTACCATCTCACAGGTAAATACGAGCCTATGTAAGGGAACCGACAAGGTGTTAAGTCCTATCCTCACATCAGGACACTGTCACCTGTATCCATCACCCGAGAAAAGGGCAGCACAGATTGCAAAACAAAAGATTCTGATGCGCCAGTGTCACGCAATATTCTTACTGGCACTTTCTCTTCACTGCCAACCATAGACACAAAGCCATTCGTAATGAACGGTGCACAATCTGAACCAGCTGGGGTTTTCTCGACTGGCTGCAGGTCTGGAGATAACACAGGAATAGACCAGTTGTCAGCTGAAACTGCAAATACAGCAGGTTTCACCTTGATGCTAGGCGGCGACTTAGAGGCCTTAGCCTTCAGGACAGGACACTGATCCTTCCAGTGACCTCTATGCTGACAGTAGTTACAGACTCTATGAAAGTCACCCTTCCCTCGGGAACCACCATCGGATTTAACAGACGGATACTCGTTCCCAACACCATGTCTAGCGTGGCGAGCCCCAAATGAACTCTCCTTCTCATTTCGTCCCCAGTCACGAGCACGGGTTTCCCCCAAACGGCCCCTGTGCATTAACACATTAGGATAGACTGCGAGACGCTCCGGGACAGAATCTTTAAATTGCTCCAATATAACCAACTGACACAACGCATCAAATGGGGACACGTCAGAAGCAGTGCACCAGTGACAGAACTGCATCGTCATTTCATGGACAAAGTCCACATGAGATTGTTTATCCTTGTGTTTTAAGCCTGTGAACCGCTGGCGATAAGCCTCGGGGACGAGCTCATAGGCCCTCAAAATCGCAGTTTTAACTGTCGTGTAATCCTCGTTCTCAGTAGCGCTCAAAGCAGAGTAGGCTTCTTGAGCTCTACCCGTTAACACACTTTGTAGAAGCAGTACGCGGTCCGAATCAGACCAACCTCTAGTCTCAGCGACTCGCTCAAATAATACAAAGAACGTATCTGAATCATCCTCATTATCTTAGGCACAAGCCACAGATTTGCAGTCACATCGCATCGGGTAGCAAAAAACCACCCCGAATCTCTAACCACTGCACAAGGAACAACCAACACTCACCCCTGGGTCTGATGTCCCAACAGGTAGCAGAGCAAAGTGTCCCCAGCCTGGGTGGATGGCTGGAGACAAACCGTGGTCCTCTCTCCCAACGCAGCACAAAAAACGAACAGGCGCAACAACTACGCCCGCAAAATACCCAAATGGATTTATCTCCCAACAGTGCGCAGCAAATGATATCACTGACAATATCATAACCACTGCCAAGCAGTGAAACGAACAAAACACCCTAACAAACCAAAAGCAACAGGCCACTAGGGGCAGTAGGCTATAACGACGGCCTGGTTCAAACCCAGATCCGGACGAGCTCCCGCTTGTTACAACCCCGGCTCAAGGGACGTAACAAAAGAAGGGAGACAAGTCGAGGGTTGCGATAACAATCAAAATATTTAATAATACAAAAAAGATGAATAAAGTTAAAAAAAACAATGTGCTGGTCGGAGAGCGGAGGCGGTGGGATCCAGAAGTGTCAGGAAGCGCGCAGATCCCCGGAAGCCTCCCCGGAGCGCGGGAACAACAAAGCGCGAAACCCTCCAACCTGAAACTGAAACAGAGACAAAGCCAGCCGGCAGGAAGAGGAGGCCGTAACAAACCTAAAGATTCTGCTAGAGGAGAATATATTATTAACCTGCACATAGATCGCCAGTGGCTGAAGACACACCGAAGATAAAGAAGACATGAAGCACCATGGGAACATCCTTTCTGAGAAATCATTGATTTGATGTTTGTTTGCCGCTGTTTGGCATTAACTGGGAATACCGTCCAGTTTAAACAGTTCACCAAGATCAAGATCTGCTGGCCTACATAGTCCAGGAAGTGTTGGTCAATATAAGAATAGAGATCAGAGACACGCCATATATCTCCATGTGAGACATGTACGCTGGAGCTGCAACTGAGAATAAAATATGAATACGTGGGATGTCTGTCTGAACCTTGACATTCAACTGAACTTATTTATAATGTTGTAAATCTACCAGCTCAACGCCAAAGTACTTACTCTCATCATATCAATACACAGCCTGGATGTTAATGCGTCCCTTTTTGCTCTCTTTTGTAAGTGCTTGTCCATGGGGTCTACCGCAGTGTGATTTAAAATACTGTAATGACCACAGATGTGTAGACTCGCTAGCCCTTGGCTAACGAGTCGGACCCTTTAGTTGACTGGTTAGCGCAGTCGCCCGTGGTACGGGCGTCCCGGCTGTGGGGGTTCCCGGCTGCCCCCCCTGGATTGGCCACAATATCGTGAGGGCAAACTCTTCCCTCTGTCTGTTGTCTTTAAAAACTCAAGCACCTGAATTATGAATAGCTACCCACACGGTTTTGCAAGATATTTGGAGTTACCAGAAAGTATAGAGAAAACAAATTCCATCTGGTTTGTATTTTTTAAAGCAGGGGTCGATTGCAAAGTAATCCCGACTCTAAAGTGTGTATTCCCTAGAGACGTGTCTGTGAATGTTCTCGTTCTCATAGAGACTGCAGAGGAAAGAAAATCAAGGTGAGCCTCAAAAGGAACACTCCCCCCATGTGCCATTGTAAAGAAACCTTGGAGAGGTATTCAGCGCTGAATCGTCACGTCATTCGACTCTTTTAAAGAGCAGAATCGCCCCAGCCAGCATCACCTCTGCTCCGCCCTTTCCTCATCTCGGAAAACTAGTCAGCCCGCTCAAGAAAGCTGCACTGTTTAATTGGGATCAAACTCTCTCTGATCACGGGGGGGTAAAATAATGTCTTGTGTGTGTGTGTGTGTGTGTACCTGTGGACAAAGGTAGTCTGACATGAAGTGTTCAGGGCTGCACACCTAGTCGGAGACACAGTGTTGGCAGATGTGTGACAGGAAGTGTGGATGTCATCAGACATCTTAGTTGCACTGAAATGTGAAATGCCAGGATTTCTTCCACCATGTCATCGATGACTGATGTCTGTCTCTGAGTGTCGCATGTGTGTGTGTGTGTGTGTGTGTGTGTGTGTGTGTGTGTGTGTGTGGGTGTGTGTGTGTGTGTGTGTGGGTGTGTGTGTGTGTGTGGGTGTGTGTGTGTGTGTGTGGGTGTGTGTGTGGGTGTGTGTGTGTGGGTGTGTGTGTGTGTGTGTGGGTGTGTGTGTGTGTGTGTGGGTGTGGGTGTGTGTGTGTGTGTGTGGGTGTGGGTGTGTGCACACGTGCTCACAAATGCTCATTGGTTGATGAGCAGAAATAACTGATTAACATATGGCTGTCTGCTTTGAATCAACATCTCTGACAGGTAACTGACGACTTCATCATTTCCCACATTCATTGAAATCCCACAATTGCAGCCAGAAGGTATGAGGAGGCTGCTGTTAGCACAACGGGGAGCGCAGCGCCCTCGATAGCAAGCGCCACTTCCATGTTCACATGGGTGACTACCGCTCCACAGAAAACCTGCAATGTGAAAATGTGAGGGAGCCACAGAGAGACAGAGAGAGGGAGAGAGAGAGAGAGACAGAGAGAGAGGGAGACCGAAAAAGAGGAGAGAAAGATTTTGATTTTTAAAAAGTAACTTTTATTTAAATAAAAAAATACAATCATATTCAAGCCACAAGCAAATAAATAAATATTTCAAAATAAAAGTAAATCACACCAATTCTCCATCAAAATCACACCAGAGAAAGAGAGAGGGGAGAGAGAGGGGGAGAGAGAGAGGGGGAGAGAAAGAGGGGGAGAGAGAGAGGGGGAGAGGGAGCTGAAATCAAGGTAAACACTCAGACAGAGTGCTCTCAGCGCTGGTCTGGAAAGGATGAGTGCTATTGGAAACGGTAATACTGCCTCCTGTGTTCCTCGCTGAGTATGAGCAGAATTACAGGTCATGTAACCATGGCAGTGGAGGTGTGTGTGTGTGTGTGTGGGGGGGGGTAAACAGCATGAAAAGCCTTTAATATACACAAGTAATAGGGCGGTGTCATGTCCATATGCAGCAGTTCTCTTGACATCCCCAATTTCACTGCTTATTTCCATGAGTCGCCTGCACTTAGCAGGGAGCAACATGCAGGATGCAGCCTGCGTCTGCTGGCTCTGCTCAGACGGCCTCATAAAAGTGGCACTACGCTTAAATTATAACCTCTTATGATTATGAAGGAGGGATGTGGGCTTTCTGCAGTGGAGGGCCCTCCGGTCAGTCCAGTCTCAACACCCTGTCCCTACCTGACTCGCTCTCTTGCTGTCTGCGTCTCCATCCCTCTGTCTCCCTGCCAGCTCTTATCTTCTAATTCCTTTTACGAGAAGAGCGACACGCTCAGCTGAGAGAAAGGAAAGAAAGGTCGGCCTAACCGGTTTCTGTACCGCCCGCCATACACGCTCCTCGGCAACCCTTTGATAGCATTTCATTTCCCTCACTGTTTCCCTTGGTTTTCACTTCGCCCCTGGCTCGTTGTCGTACTGAAATTAACTTTTCTTTTTGGAGCCAGCTGAATGGTAGTCTAAAGCCGAGGTTTGTATTTATTTATTTATTTATTTTTATTTGGACACCCCCCCCCTTTCTCCCCAATTGTACCCAGCCAATTACCCCCCTCTTCCGAGCCGTCCCGGTCTCTGCTCCGCCCCCTCTGCTGGTCCGGGGAGGGCTGCAGACTACCACATGCCTCCTCCCATACACGAGGAGTCACCAGCCGCTGCTTTTCACCTGACAGTGAGGAGTTTCACCAGGAGGACGTAGCATGTGGGAGGATCACGCTATTCCCCCCAGTTCCCCCTCCCCACTGAACAGGCTCCCCGACCGACCAGAGGAGGCGCTAGTGCAGTGACCAGGACACATACCCACATCTGGCTTCCCACCAGCAGACACGGCCAATTGTGTCTGTAGGGACGCCCGACCAAGCCGGAGGTAACACGGGGATTCGAACCGGCGATCCCCGTGTTGGTAGGCAACACAATAGACTGCTATGCTACCCAGGCGCCCCTAAAGCTGAGATATTGAGTCCTCATGGTTCGCGTCTAAATGCAGTTACTGGGCCCAAGTAGACAGTATACTTAAGTCAGAAGTTCCTCACAGTTGATTTACTACAAGGACCACGTTCAGTCGCAGTGTCAACTTGATAGATGTTCCCTGTACGTCAATTAAACACTTCAAAACTTGGTCAGGTCCCAAGGCTGCATGGTGTGTGTCTCTGGTGCCCAGCAGGGCCACCGACATTAACCTAGCAACAAGTCAGGGTGAAAGATAGATGCAAGCATTGTGGCGCCTGCTGTCGTACAGAAACACACCGGTTGACCGAGGGTGGGGGCAGTCAGCCCGGGTCCGGGCTGCCCACATCTTTTGTGTGTCTGTCTCATTTCACAATTCATCAGCCAAGCATGGCTGTCAGGCGGGCCTTCAGCTCGGACAATCCATCAGAGCCTGTCACCCGGCCATCAAAACTGAAAGATGAAGCCTCAGCATTCGAATTCCATTAGCCCCATCAGCCCAGCCACCGCCGAGCAGCCCAGGCAGCCAGGCAGCACCTTGTTCAGGACTCAAAGAGATAATAAAACCATATCAACGAATCAGAAAGAGCTCCCATCTCAGCTGACCGCCGCCATTCACCACTCCCTTCGACTTCCCTCGGGATATGCTGCTATATTAAAAGCTGTTTTGACTGACATTACTTTTCTTTTCTGTCCTTTCATGGTTTCCCTCTTACATGAAATAGTTCTTCTTTCTCTAGCACCTTTTCTCTTCTACTACATCTCCCACTTCTCTTTGTACGTTGAGAGTGACTCTTAAGGGGAAAAAAATCAGTTGCCTTAAATCGGCTCTGGATTGGCCCTGTAATCACTGGGTTCCTCAGACAACAAGAAATGACTGCTTGTCATATTCTGTTCACTTGATACCTGCGCTGCAATGACTCTTTTCTAATATACCCACAAACGTGAACGAGCCTTTGACTCTCCAGGAAAGAGCACTGCATTTTGGACACACATTGTTTTTGTACTTTGCATTATATTTTCTATTTCTGCGCAGAAACTCATGTGAGATAGTCTGCTTGAGATAGTCTGCATTTTTCTTGCAGAATAAAGAGAAATCCAGACTATATTTGTAAGACACTGAAAATAGTTATAAATCATTATCTGCAATCGAATAGCTTGTGTTATTCCCGAGTCTCAGCGTTTTTGGTTTTTAATTTTCAAAGCCATCCAGCATGCCGAATTTCGCCACAAGAGGACACTGTTACATAACCTCACATGAACAGGAACAACATTTGGATCCAAGGAAACATAAAATCCGGGCGAAAATCAGTTTAAACCGATCTGCTCCTTTTAAGAAATCTGGGTATTTTTCGGTGAAAATCGGTAAAAACCGAAAACGCTGAGCCTTGATTATGATTGACGACTGCTTCACTTTGAATTGTTTCCATCTATATATAGATAGATGGATGGATGGATAGATACATACATACATACATACATACATACATACATACATACATACATACATACATACATACATACATACATACATACATACTATATTGTCCTACCAGAAGTTATTTGTTGCTTCCAGCAAGCATGCAGACAGTAGTGTTGTCATGTGTCAAGGCTGTCGACAGACCCTTAAAGTGGAGCAGCATTCATTAAGCTCTCTTCAGTACAGAGCCCTGAAAGGTTGGGGAGAAAAATGAATTGCAATTGTTTTGTGCTGTCTTATAAAACACATGCATTCTCTTGTAAAGCCTTTATGTAACTTTCAGGAAGTGCCCCTTTGTTTTCGGGATAATTTTGCCAAAATGCACCATTGGAAATCAAACATCTAGTACACAAAGTCATTATTTGCTGCCGGAGAAAAGCAAATATCGTCACTATCTGAAGCCACCAGCCCTTAACAGGACATTTCCACTGATGCCACTGCCCTTTAGGAACGAGGACGGTAGCTTGTTTCCATCAACCTACATCATTAATGCTGTTAGTCAGCTAATGCAACTTGCTAGCTTGCTAGATCCTGCAGGTGTGGGCTTGGCTAGTATTTGGATGGGAGACCTCCTGGGAAAAACTGAGTTGCTGCTGGAAGTGGTGTTGGTGGTCCAGTAGGGGGCAATCTTATTTCTGGTCCTAATAAACAAAAAAACAAAAACATCAAATCCCAACGCCCCAGTGCAGTGGCAGGGACACTGTGCTGTAGGGGATGCCGTCCTTCAGATGAAACGTTAAACCAAGGTCCGGACTCACTGTGGTAATTTAAGATCCCATGGCACTTATCACTAAGAGTAGGGGATTCCCCAGTATCCTGGCAACAGTCCCAACCTGGCTCTGTCCATCTGGCTTCCTGGTCATCCCCCCATGAAATTGGCTAAATTATTCCTCCGTCTCCACCTCAAGCTGATGTGTGGTGAGCGTTCTGGCACAAAATGGCTGCTGTGCATCACCCAGGTGGTGCTACACATTGGTGGTGGTTGAGGTGAGTTACCCCCTTTAATGTGAAGCGCTTTGGGTGTCTAGAAAAGCGCTGTATAAATGTAATGATGATGATTATTATTATTCCCCCCCTTTCTCCCCAATTGTACTTGGCCCCACTCCTCCGAGCCATCCCGATTGCTGCTCCACCCCCTCTGCCAATCCAGAGAAGGCTGCAGACTACCACATGCCTCCTCTGATACATGTGGAGTCACCAGTCGCTTCTTTTCACCTGATAGTGAGGGGTTTCACCAGGGGGACGTAGCACATGGTAGGACCACGCTATTCCCCCCAGTTCCCCCAGGCAATTGTTTCTGTAGGGACACCCGACCAAGCCGGCAGTAACATGGGGATTCGAACCAGCGATCCCCATGTTGGTACGCAAAGGAATAGCCTGCCACGCTACCCAGACGCCTATTATTATTATTATTATTATTATCATCTGTGATGGACTGGTGGCCTGTCCAGGGTGTCTCCCTGCCTGCCGCCCAATGACTGCTGGGATAAGCTCCAGCATCCCGCAACCCGAATTCTGATAAGCAGCTTGGATAATGTATTATTATCATTATCATTAGTATTATTATTTCTTTCGTGTTTCCTGTTTTACATCCTGTAGAGCCGGGTCCAAACTATGGACCTGAGGCACTATTGGGCAGATGTCACTTGATTGACAGTACTCGTGGTAATATGTGGGCTGTTCTGAGTAGGGAGATCTTCTGGACTGGATGGATGTTGATGTGTCCTAGGATACGGGTGGTGAACTTTTCCGTTCCCTTCTTCATGAGTCCCAGAGCTCCGATGACCACCGGTGTGGTTTCGGTCTTCATGCCCCACATCCTGTTGACTTCAGTCTCCAGGTCTTTGTACTTGGTCAGCTTCTCTGTGACTTTCACTGAGCTGTTTTTTTCAGATGGTGTTGCCATGTCGATGAGCATGCACCTCTTTTCCTTCCTGTCCTTCCTTGATTATTATTATTATTATCCATTTTTCTGAAGAACCAGTCATACACACTTAAAGAAGATTGCTAATATGAGCCCAGCTCCATTGTGTATGAATAATTATAAAAAACTGTCAGTAGTACTGACTGCAGTAGCGTCAGTGGTACAGCTCGATTAAATAAATACTGCCTTTCATGTTGTGAGAGCTAGCACCATTACTGAAAACATCATATTAATTAATGTAGTCACGGCAACCGGGGAAACTTGTTAGAAAATGGTGTTTGGTACAGATAATGATATCACTTTATCTCCACCTGCGAGGAATGCCAAGGTTTAGTGGTGGTGGGAAAAATGAGCCAATGAAACATGTTTGAATAAAATCATTGTTGAGATGGGTGAGAGCTGAGCCTCAAGTGATGTGAATTGAATGTACTGAGTCCACTTGCTGTAAAACGGCATTCAGCAGGACTACAGCTCAGGTGTTCTGAGGGGCACTTATTCACGTACTGAATAAGTGCAGAGTGAACCCACGGGCCTCGTTCTGCTGCGACACATGGTGATACAAGGCTCCAGAGCTCGAGTGTTTCTGAAACCAGGGCGTAGGTCTTGTGCTGACCGGGATTTCAGGAATCAGGAACACTTTGTGTCATTTTATTTCATGTACTTGCACACATGAAATGAAATGACACATCATTTCGCCCCTCCCACAGTGGTGCAACACAAAGACAAAAAGACATACAAAAACTACAAAAAAATCACCGTCCAAGGGAGCCAACGCCAGCCAGGATGACTGCCAGTCTGCATGGGCTAGCCGTTAGCTAGCAGTTAGCCTAGCCTGCCCCACTTCCATGTCCTGTCAGACCGCCCTCGGTGTTACCTCCTCGGGTGCAGCCCCAGCTATCAAATTGATTGATTGATTGATTGATCAAATAATATCAGACTGTTCCTACGTACACATCCTCCATAGGCTAACCTAACTTGCACTGAGCGGAACGCTAGCCATGTCTGTAAGGAAACACTTTAACGTAGTATCCTGGAAAATACTGCCTCTCTTTGTCAGGACTTTGCCTGTCAAATTTAATATTGACATATGCTGAATGATTCATCCAACAAAAACACATTTTAATTTGTTGCATTTTTTGATTGACACCGCATGCAAAAATATATACTCACCAAAAATAAACGATAGAACCATTTTGAAAAACAAGTTTTTCACAAATTGTCTTGCGCTGACAGCATGTAGGGCTGATTAGTTTACTAAAGGAGCATGTAAATGCAAAGAAAGTCTTGTAATATTAGAATCCTTGTAAGCACAATGTGTGGGGATTGCACGGTATCTGGCGAGCTGTTGGTGGAAGTGTAAACTGCCAACGTAACGCTGATCAAGCATGTGAGCTCTGTGTCGGCCTCGTAGATGCACCGCAGGAACCAGACTAAGACTGATAAATAACTCATGTAGTGAACACTCAAAAACCCCAACAGTTTGAAACCTTTATTCATTTAGATATGCCGATCTAATCTACTCATCCAACAAACAAAAAAAGAAAAGCTGAACCAACGGACACTAGTTTTATGAGAAAGCCCCCCAAAAATATTGCAATTTCTTCCTCCCCATGTACTTGTAGGAGTTCTGACAGTACTTAACTTTCAGAAATCCTGTTTTTTCCCTCTCGTTTATACATTTGAGTTTAGACAAACTCTTTGAATCACAGTAAACGTGTAACTTCATTTTAGACTTCAAATTCATCAGGAAAAACCTTGTAGAGGTTAGGAGGTTACTGAAAACAGTGCCACGATGAACAAACCAGACAAATGGTTCAGCGGAGGCGATTAAGACTTCCATGTCAAACAGACCGTTGTCAGATATTTGACTTTGGCCTCTCACGCTTTTTTCTCTGCGTTCTATTGAGTCACAACACAAGGACATTGATCCTGGTAAGTGTGACCCGCCGTTCTGCCAGCAATACCCCTCGTGACAGGATTATGTCCTGTCATGCCACCTTTTCATTCTTTTATTGAGCTCCGCTATCCTCAGAGCACCCCAGGTTTTTTAGTAGGTAGAGAAGATGAGCAATGTTGTCTCATCTCCAGCAATGGCATCATTGCCTTTCCCCTTAATCCTTCAGGCAGTCAATTTGCAGCCAGTCGAGTGTGAAGCTCTATAATGATGGCTTATTGACCCGTTTGCTGTTTTGCAATGAGGACAGAGGCAAACTTGAAGGATAGTTCCTGCTTTTTCATGTGATATTCAGATCATTCTGTGAGCTGAGAGTACTGACAGTTGTCTGAGAACTAGCTGAGACTGAAATATATATATATATATATATTTTTCCCCTCCTTCTGACCATAAAGTCATCAGCAACTTTCAAATACTGCTGGGCAGTTTGGCTGAAAATGTTGTCTTAGGGGCGTCCAGTTAGCATAGCGGTCTATTCTGTTGCCTACCAACACAGGGATCAGTGGTTCAAATCCCCGTGTTACCTCCGGCTTGGTCGGGCGTCCCTACAGACACAGTTGGCCGTGTCTGTGGGTGAGCAGCTGGATGTGGGTATGTGTCCTGGTCGCTGCACTAGCGCCTCCTCTGGTCGGTCAGGGCGCCTGTTCGGAGGGAGGGGGAACTGGGTGGAATAGTGTGATCCTCCCACGCACTACGTCCCCCTGGTGAAACTCCTCACTGTCAGGTGAAAAGAAGCGGCTGGTGACTCCACATGTATGGGAGGAGACATGTGGTAGTCTGCAGCCCTCCCTGGATCAGCAGAAGGGGGTGGAGCAGAGACCGGGACAGCTCAGAAGAGCGGGGTAATTGGCCGGATACAACCGAGGAGAAAAATGGTGCAGGTATGCTGCCGCCTGGTTGTGCCTGTACATGTACTCGGGCTTTGCCAGGTCCGGGCAGCCTGACACCATGTGGTCGGTGGTTTCTTCGTACAGTCCACAGATTCTGCGTTTTGGGTCTGTTCCATCTTTGAAGATGCGATGGTGACAGGATCTGGTTGCCCGGCTCTGGTCTTGTGCAGTGATTATCGGGCCCTCCATCTCTGCTCTCAGCCCGGTGCTCCTCAGCCACTGGTGTGTCTTTTGTTGGTCCACGACTGCGTCTCTCGTCCTTTGTGGGTACTTCCTGTGCATTGCTTTGTCCCCCCAGGTTTTTTGCAGTTGCCGCTGGCCGTGGTGTTTTGCCTTCTGCTTCACTCGTTTGGCGTAGATGGTAGTTGCCTCATTTTCTCTTGGTGGGGTTTCTGGGACATCAAGCTCTTTCTTGAATTGTGCAGCTTCTTTATTGATGGCCTTAAGGTTATTATTATTATTATTATTATTATTATTATTATTACAATTTTATTTATTACAATCCCTATCATGACATTTACAAAAGTATAATTTATCTCGTTTAATGGATTAATTGTTATCCTCAGTGAAGGATGAATAATGAGGCTAACTGCTCTTAAAAGAAACTCTTCTGTGTAAATGCCTTGTTATACCACTCCCAACATACCAAGAGCTCCAGCTCTACCAAGCCTTCAGCAAGGTTCAATATGAGATTTGAAAATGAAAACGAATTAAAGCATCCAGATGAACAATGCGAGTCCTTCTCAGCTGAGTTGTGGCCTTTCTCCTCCCACCAAAGTAACTTGAAACAAACGGTGCCAATATGGCAGCTTGGTCAATAGAAGTGATGAAGTACAGAAGCCTCGGGGAGCTTGACTCCTGAAAAGCAGCAGCTAACCAGTGAAACTAGCGACTTGTGCTGATCTTTGGGTTGCTTTGAAACCAGTAAACTCACATGCGTCCTTCTCACTAAAACTACCTCGCTCCAGGCTACACCGAGCAGCTGGTCCACTCCGCCGAGCGCTAAAAAGATGAGATTAAAATGGTGGAATATAGTCATACGGTAAGGAATGAGGAGAAAAGGAGATGCCTGCTTCAATATTTGTTATGTTGATATTTTAATATCACTGTGGCACGGTGGTGCAGTGGTTAGCGCGGTCGCCTCACAGCAAGAAGGTCCTGGGTTTGAGCCCCGGGGTTGTCCAACCTTGGACGTCGTCCCAGGTCGTCCTCTGTGTGGAGTTTGTGTGTTCTCCCCACCATCAAGAAGACATGCATGTTAGGGTTAGAACTCCAGTCTGTGCCCCATGAGCAAGGCATGGCAAGACCAACTGGAGGTGGTCCCCGGGTGGTGCACGGCGGCTGCCCACTGCTCCTACCTACCTACACAGCTAGGATAGGTTAAATGCAGATCATAACTTCCCCACAGGGATCAATAAAGTATCTCAAAATCAAAACATCAAAAATCCTTTCCCTCTCCTCACTGAATATAGTTCATCGTTGGATTGTCTAATTTCTGTCAACATATGGGTTATTTTTGTCTTTCACGTTTTCTCTCTCTCTCCTGCACTGTTGCCCTTTTCTTGCACACATAATGTCATCGCAGCCTTGCAGATTAGTATGCAAATGAGCTGATGTCATCATCCAGCCAGTTCTAATGACTTTTCAGGCAGGCACTTCTTACAGGAGAGTTTGCATCACTGCTTGGGCTTCTTTGGTAAAAGAAATGCCCTCATAAGCATCATCCCTACTGAAAACATGCTGTGAGTACACTCGCAGACCTCTTTCAAAGAATTATTGCTGCACCAGCCTTGCAGGAGAAGGTCTGGATAGCGCTGTGTGAGAAGCTGTGCTGCAGGAGGTGCTCAGTAGTTGTTTCTAAAGCATGAGTATGTACACATATTCCTCCTGCTTTCTCCTCTTTCATATTGCAATAATGCATACATGAAATGTCTAATAACACAGCTTATTGTGTGTCTGCACTATTTATTAGTTCGTTTTTGTTTGTTGTTGGTTCTCCTCCGTCTCAGCGACCTACATCCAGCTGTCTGTTGCTCTCCGGGGCCATCCCTCCTTCACTCTTGTTGGTTGGTGGAACTAGAAGTGACATTGACGAGCTGTGCACTTCAACAAAGTTGAATAAAGATTGAAAACTTTGGGGTGACCGGGTGGCATGGCAGTCTATTCCGTTGCCTACCAACACAGGGATCGCTGGTTCAAATCCCTGTGTTACCTTCAGCTTGGTCGGGC
Source organism: Lampris incognitus (assembly GCF_029633865.1). Classification (NCBI taxonomy): domain Eukaryota; kingdom Metazoa; phylum Chordata; class Actinopteri; order Lampriformes; family Lampridae; genus Lampris; species Lampris incognitus. The sequence continues at coordinate 2,920,503 of NC_079218.1, forward strand.
GTCCCTGCAGACACAATTGGCTGTGTCTGTGGGTAGGAAGCCGGATGTGGGTATGTGTCCTGGTCGCTGCACTAGCGCCTCCTCCGGTCAGTCAGGGCGCCTGTTCGGGGCGGGGGGGGGGGTAGCGTGATCCTCCCCTGCGCTACGTCCCCCTGGTGAAACTCCTCACTGTCAGGTGAAAAAAAGCGGATGGTGACTCCACATGTATGGGAGGAGGCATGTGGTAGTCTGCAGCCCTCCCCGGATCAGCAGAGGGGGTGGAGCAGAGACCGGGATGGCTCGGAAGAGTGGGGTAATTGGACGGACACAATTGGGGAGAAAAAAAAGGGGGGGGGGACATTGACACCTTTGGAGAGAGGTGGCGCAGTCATGGAGCCGAGCTCTCGAAAGCGGTGAGATCAGGTCCGTGCGTTGGCTCAAGAGCAGTGGAAACACAACCTCTCCATAGACAACAGAACCACAATACGAGATGCACTTTTTCCTCAGAGGGACACAAGGCTCAAGTCCACTGAAAACAGGTTCTCCCAGCGCCTGCTTGCTCAGACTCAACGATAGTTCTTTGCATCAATGACGTCGACTGTTTTTCCCCGTTGAGTAACGAGTCGTAATCGATTTCCAAGGCGGTCCGTTTCTCCGAGGCCAGGTTGTGGTCACCAGGGCCCCCTGTCTCTCTCCCTGTGAAATGTCCTTATTCTCTTTCCCTCTCCCATCTACCCCCTCTGTCTCCCCCGCGTGTGAGCCAGTCATGGTTATCTATCTGGACGTGTGGTTGTGGTGGTGGGGGGGCTCGGGGCCTCGGGGAGCACGGGGCAGGGATTCCTCTCCTGGTACCTGGCAGGTCACTCCATCCCCTTGCTGTCACTGCAGGCGCAGTGTGAGGAAGTCATAGAGGAAGCTGTCATGTCGTGTCACCCACACTATGCAGCCCAGGCATCACCGCCACCCATGCACGTGAGCCGCCCAACAACATTGTGTGTTTGTGTGTATTTGTGAGTGTACATGTATGTGTGTGTGTGTACAAGTAAAATAAGTAGAGGTGTTATTTCAAGCCAAGACAAACGAGAAATAATGAATGTGTGTGTGTATGCATGTTTGTGTGTGTGCCTGTGTGCATGCATGTTTGTGTGTGCATGTGTATGCATGTGTGTGCGCATGCATGCATGCATGTGTGCGTGTGTATGTGCATACGTGTGTGCACATTCATGCACATACGCACACATGCATGCTTGTGTGTGCACGTGTCTGTGTGTGTGTCCATGCGTGTGAGTGTGTGTGTTAGCGAGCGTGTGTGTGGTGGGGAGGGCAGGGAAGGGGCATTTCAAGGTGTGTGTATGTGTGTGTGTGTGTGTGGGTGTGTTTATAAAGTACGTGTTGCCATAGCAAGCCTTTCATCTGGTACCGGGAGTACCGATCAGAACAGCCGTATCAGCTCCATCACTACCACTGTAGCAAGACGGTGAAGGCTGGGGCCTGTCTCAATACAGAAAAGATCCTTTTTCCACTTCACTTTTCCACACCAGCAGAATTACAGTGAATTATAGTGAATAAGCCACACCATCCTTGTGAAATGATGCCATTAACTTTGATGAAAGACTACAGCCTGGATCACTGACACTCACATAAACTGCTGGATTGGTCAGTTATTGTTCTGACCTCCTGGTAGGATGGCAGGGCTGCAGCGATCCGCGCTGCACACAGGAGCGAGCCCTGAGTACGGCGGTACATTACCGGGCCTTGAGGAGCTATGAATAAAACATGGCATGTGTAGGTGGGGAAGACAGTCAGAGGTGTAATGGGGCAGGCAGTCCGTGGCTCTCGTTCCCGTATGCTGTGTCTTGATTTATAATTCATTATTTGTCTTATAGCCAAACTCAGTTGGGAGAGAATTTTTTGATTTACAGTTAAAGATAATAATGAGGAGCTATTTAAAAAGTGAACAAAGGTACAACGCCTTGGGGCCGGTTCTGTCCTGTAAGAGAATAATTTTACAGTGATTAAGGTCGAATAATATCATATTCTGCTGCTTTCAGTATGACAAAAAAGCAAACGTCTCAGGACAGTAAGGAATTAATATGGCATATCTTCATGAGGCATAGCAGCATTATGTTACAGACATAACAGCATTATGTTACAGACATAACAACATTATGTTACAGACATAACAGCATTATGTTACAGACATAACAACATTATGTTACAGACATAACAACATTATGTTACAGATGTAACAACATTATGTTACAGACATAACAACATTATGTTTACAGATGTAACAACATTATGTTACAGACATAACAGCATTATGTTACAGACATAACATTATGTTACAGACATAACAGCATTATGTTACAGACATAACAACATTATGTTACAGACATAACAACGTTATGTAACAGACATAACAGCGTTATGTTACAGACTTAACAACATTATGTTACAGACATAACAACATTATGTTACAGACATAACAACATTATGTTACAGACATAACAACATTATGTTACAGACTTAACAACATTATGTTACAGACATAACATTATGTTACAGACATAACAGCATTATGTTACAGACATAACAGCATTATGTTACAGACATAACAGCATTATGTTACAGACATAACAACGTTATGTAACAGACATAACAGCATTATGTTACAGACATAACAACATTATGTTACAGACATAACAGCATTATGTTTACAGACGTAACAACATTATGTTACAGACATAACAACATTATGTTACAGACATAACAGCATTATGTTTACAGACATAACAACATTATGTTACAGACATAACAACATTACGTTACAGACATAACAACATTATGTTACAGACATAACAGCATTATGTTACAGACATAACAACATTATGTTACAGACATAACAGCATTATGTTACAGACATAACAACATTATGTTACAGACTTAACAACATTATGTTACAGACTTAACAACATTATGTTACAGACATAACAGCATTATGTTACAGACATAACAGCATTATGTTACAGACATAACAGCATTATGTTACAGACATAACAACGTTATGTAACAGACATAACAGCATTATGTTACAGACATAACAACATTATGTTACAGACATAACAGCATTATGTTTACAGACGTAACAACATTATGTTACAGACATAACAGCATTATGTTTACAGACATAACAACATTATGTTACAGACATAACAACATTACGTTACAGACATAACAACATTATGTTACAGACATAACAGCATTATGTTACAGACATAACAACATTATGTTACAGACATAACAGCATTATGTTACAGACATAACAACATTATGTTACAGACTTAACAACATTATGTTACAGACTTAACAACATTATGTTACAGACATAACATTATGTTTACAGATGTAACAACATTATGTTACAGACATAACAGCATTATGTTTACAGACGTAACAGCATTATGTTACAGACTTAACAACATTATGTTACAGACATAACAACATTATGTTACAGACTTAACAACATTATGTTACAGACTTAACAACATTATGTTACAGACATAACATTATGTTTACAGATGTAACAACATTATGATACAGACATAACAGCATTATGTTACAGACTTAACAACATTATGTTACAGACATAACAACATTATGTTACAGACATAACAACATTATGTTACAGACATAACAGCATTATGTTACAGACATAACAGCATTATGTTACAGACATAACAACATTATGTTACAGACATAACAACATTATGTTACAGACATAAAAACATTATGTTACAGACATAACAACATTATGTTACAGACATAACAGCATTATGTTACAGACATAACAACATTTTGTTACAGACTTAACAACATTATGTTACAGACTTAACAACATTATGTTACAGACATAACAGCATTATGTTACAGACATAACAACATTATGTTACAGACTTAACAACATTATGTTACAGACATAACAGCATTATGTTTACAGACGTAACAGCATTATGTTACAGACATAACATTATGTTTACAGATGTAACAACATTATGATACAGACGTAACAACATTATGTTACAGACATAACAGCATTATGTTACAGACATAACAACATTATGTTACAGACATAACATTATGTTACAGACATAACAACATTATGATACAGACGTAACAACATTATGTTACAGACATAACAGCATTATGTTACAGACATAACAGCATTATGTTACAGACATAACAACATTATGTTACAGACATAACAACATTATGTTACAGACATAACAGCATTATGTTACAGACATAACATTATGTTACAGACATAACAGCATTATGTTACAGACATAACAACATTATGTTACAGACATAACAGCATTATGTTACAGACATAACAACATTATGTTACAGACATAACAGCATTATGTTACAGACATAACAACATTATGTTACAGACTTAACAACATTATGTTACAGACATAACAGCATTATGTTACAGACATAACAACATTATGTTACAGACATAACATTATGTTTACAGATGTAACAACATTATGTTACAGACATAACAGCACTATGGTTACAGACATAACAGCATTATGTTACAGACTTAACAACATTATGTTACAGACATAACATTATGTTTACAGATGTAACAACATTATGTTACAGACGTAACAACATTATGTTACAGACATAACAGCATTATGTTACAGACATAACAGCATTATGTTACAGACATAACAGCATTATGTTACAGACATAACAACATTATGTTACAGACATAACAGCATTATGTTACAGACATAACAGCATTATGTTACAGACATAACAACATTATGTTACAGACATAACAACATTATGTTACAGACATAACAGCATTATGTTACAGACGTAACAACATTATGTTACAGACATAACAGCATTATGTTACAGACATAACAGCATTATGTTACAGACATAACATTATGTTACAGACATAACAGCATTATGTTACAGACATAACAACATTATGTTACAGACATAACAGCATTATGTTACAGACATAACAACATTATGTTACAGACATAACAGCATTATGTTACAGACATAACAACATTATGTTACAGACTTAACAACATTATGTTACAGACATAACAGCATTATGTTACAGACATAACAACATTATGTTACAGACATAACATTATGTTTACAGATGTAACAACATTATGTTACAGACATAACAGCACTATGGTTACAGACATAACAGCATTATGTTACAGACATAACAGCATTATGTTACAGACATAACAGCATTATGTTACAGACGTAACAACATTATGTTACAGACATAACAACATTATGTTACAGACATAACAGCATTATGTTACAGACATAATAACATTATGTTACAGACATAACAGCATTATGTTACAGACATAACAACATTATGTTACAGACTTAACAACATTATGTTACAGACATAACAGCATTATGTTACAGACATAACAACATTATGTTACAGACATAACGTTACAGACATAACAGCATTATGTTACAGACTTAACAACATTATGTTACAGACTTAACAACATTATGTTACAGACATAACAACATTATGTTACAGACTTAACAACATTATGTTACAGACGTAACAACATTATGTTACAGACATAACATTATGTTTACAGATGTAACAACATTATGTTACAGACATAACAGCACTATGGTTACAGACATAAGGTGCACTGATGCACACGTTTGCAGAGCCAGATATGCAGCAAAATGACAGAACAATGTGAAAGATACACAAAACACTCCTTGAAATAAGAAAACAGCATGGAATCCATGTTTTCTTTCCCCAAATTCTGTTTCATTGCGTCCCCTGTTTTGATTTTCATGGCTATATTTCTTTTCTCTTTTTTTTTTACCCATTTTTACTTCAAGAAAGTTTGTATAATAAACTTAGTATGTCCATCCGTCCATCCGTCCATCCATTATCCAAACCACTTACTCTGCTCTCAGGGTTGCAGGGATGCTGCGGTCTATCCCAGCAGTCATTGGGCTTAAACTTAAGAATAAATAATAACTATAATAAGTATGATAATAATTATATCGGTTTTTGTTTCGGAAAGCACCAGTGGTGTTGATAAAAGTGCTCAACAAATGAGGAGCGGAATATTAAGATAGATGCAGGAAATATATCTTTATATATAAAACTTAATAATACATTTAGCAATGAAAGCAAAAACATAATGGACATTTTCTCTGCTATTGCACACAAACCTACTTGGGGTGTGCATAATGTGATGCATACTCTTGCATGCAAACTTTGTAATAATCTCCCTGAAATGTCCAAATTCAATGCAGTTCCGTATTTGCATCTGAAATCCGTATTTTATGTCTCCGTCATTTGATTCCATTTGTGTTTTTTTGCCGTGTGGAAATCACATGGCTGTAGATTACACCTTTAATTATCTCACTATTCTTTATCGGATTCCAAATTTAAATCTTTCTATCTGCCACCTGTTTCACGAACTTTATGTTTTTTTATGTTTTTTTGTTTTTTTTTATTTCAGGACCAAATGCTTAGCTTAATGACACACCAATAAACGTCGGCATCACCTTCACCTGTCCTGGCTTGTGTGCACTTTGTCCCAATGACATTTGCAGCTCCTGGGATTTTTATTTAGTGCAGGTGACGTTTCTCTGCATGGCTGCATGTGGCCCCAGCAACGATTCATTGCAGCTGCAACCCCAATGACTCCCTGACATACAAGCAGTTCCTCATCTGAGAAACTGCCTCTGTTGCTATGCACCTTGCATCCCTAATTGTGTCACCTTGTCTCACCCATCACCATTCTGCAGGTTGTCTAATAAGCACGTACAAGGAAACTGTTTCATGTAAATGGGCTCCTGCACTGAGTTTAGAGGACAGGAGGACCGTTGGACTGATATCTATCGGTGACAGGACGCGGTCACCGAGGAAGGTAGTATATCCAATCCAATTACTTGATGGAGAGACCGTGGCAATGGTATTGGGATATGTCCAGAGGGGATAAACAGTTGTCAAGGCCCCCGTGAACCAGGACTCCCAGTCTTTGCATCTTCTTTTTTTTATTTTCCCTCCCTTCGTTCTCCCCAATTGTACTTGGTAAATCACCCCACTCTTCTGAGCCGTCCCGGTCTCTGCTCCACCCCCTCTGCTGATCCGGGGAGGGCTGCAGACTACCACATGCCTCCTCCCATACATGTGGAGTCTCCAGCCGCTTCTTTTCACCTGACAGTGAGGAGTTTCACCAGGGGGAGGTAGTGCGTGGGAGGATCACGCTATTCCCCCCAGTTCCCCCTCCCCGCCGAACAGGCGCCCTGACCGACCAGAGGGGGCGCTAGTGCAGCGACCAGGACACATACCCACATCCGGCTTCCCACCCGCAGACACGGCCAGTTGTGTCTGTAGGGGAGGGATGCCCGACCAAGCCGGAGGTAAAGCGGGGATTCGAGCCAGCGTTCCCCCCCATGTTGGTAGGCAACGGAACAGACCGCCACGCCACCCGGACAGCTCTGGTCTCTGCATCTTCTGTGACTCTGCAACTTACTCCGATCCACATCCCTCATCTAGATATTGTCCTTTGAACTCTTCAAAGACCCCCCCCACACACACACACACACACACCAGTTTTGTTTGTGTGTGTGTGTGTGTGTGTGTGAAAGACTGCAAAAATAAAAAATCAGAACCCTTTAACAGTGTTCAGTTAGGGTGGAAGCCTGCTGATAGACAGGCATGATGAGAGGAGTCTGCTTGTTTCATGGCTGAGTCTGTACTTTATTCGTTGTCATCAAGGGACACTTTTCTTCCCGTCTCTCCTGAGCCGATCCCAGCGACACCCGCTCATTGCTTTCTGAGGAGTTTCAGCTGCGGGGTGTGGGACTTCACCTTCAGCTGACTTTGCATTGGGATTGATTGCACCAAGATCACTCATGACTATCATATCTTTCTTCTAATTGAACATCATCTGACCTATCTCACCCCACTGGAAATGCCAGAGGCCAGCACAGCACCGAGGAGGGAAAAAGAAATGGGCTGAGGTTGTGAGAAAAGGACATGTATTTAGCATGCTGGCGAGGTGGAGGAAGGATTAATAGGTGGAGTTTCTTCTTCCTCTGTTACTGGAAGCACTGAAGATAGATGTTATATCCAAGATGACATTGAGCTTCGACAGCCAGGGCCAGTTTTGGTTGTCAAACAAGTATTGCACTCTCTTGTTTCTCCTCTAAAGTTTGAAATGAAAGGCCCAGTGCTGGGTATCAGATGCAGTACCCAGAGGTGGAGGCGCTGGGGTTTATGCATTATTACTGCTGGAGACAGCGAGGAGAGCTTGTTATCTCTGCAACATGTGTGACCTCCCCCAGGAAATTCACCCTCTAATGACTACTGATGTTGTGTGCATCGCTGTATTGAAATAAATCCTTCATAGTTCACCACATGTATTTCAAATTGTGTACTGACTACATCACTCTTTTTTTTGCTTCTTTCCCCTTCATTTAATGCATAATTGGATGAGCTCCTGGATTTCTAATTCATGTTCTGGTAATGAGTAGTTTAGCTGGTTCCTACTTTCCTCTATAAGTGACATCTGCTGAGATGGTGGACGGGGTGGGGGGGTGGACATAACTGTCCCATGTGCTTCAGTGGCGGTAGTTATATTTCTAATCATACCTGTACATCACGCGTGCACGCTGAAAACATGTCAGGTAGTTGTAGCTCGGTCGAATCTCGCTTTAATTTCTCTGCCCTTGAACAAGCGTGTCATTAGTTCCTGTCGAGCATGCAGACGATCCAAACGGTCAGGATGTGGCGCCGCTCGTGACTGCCGCCACAACACCGCTGCATGGCTCATTTGCCTCTCATCGTCTTCTACATTAGCTGCTTGGCTGGCATAATGAAGTTTTAATTTGTTTGTATACTAAACAGAGGAGAAAAAAGTATCAAGTATGAGATAAATTGTGTGACAGAAAACGGGGAGAAGTAAGGATTAGAATTTCAGTTTCATGGGACGTGCGGGTGGCGTGGTGGTCTATTCCACTGCCTACCAACACGGGGGTCGTCGGTTCCAATCCCCGTGTTGCCTCCGGCTTGGTCGGGCGTCTCTACAGACACAACTGGCCGTGTCTGTGGGTGGGAAGCCAGATGTGGGTATGTGTCCCGGTCGCTGCACTAGCGCCTCCTCTGGTCAGTTGGGGCGCCTGTTCAGGGGGGAGGGGGAACTGGAAGGAATAGCGTGATCCTCCCACGTGCTACGTCCCCCTGGTGAAACTCCTCACTGTCAGGTGAGAAGAAGCGGCTGGTGACTCCACATGTATGGGAGGAGGCATGTGGTAGTCTGCAGCCCTCCCCGGATCAGCAGAGGGGGTGGAGCAGACACCGGGACGGCTCGGGAGAGGGGGGTAATTGGATGAATGTGTTTCTCTGTGAAGGTCTGTCGTTTTGAGCCTTCAAGGTTTTGACAGACTTTTCTGTCAGTGTCCCAGGTTATGCAGCACACTCTATGAGAACAGCTTGGCTTTCGCAGGACAGAGGTTGTGAAGACATGACCCGCACATCCACGAAACCACGCCCGCTCTCGAGTCACCCAGTCATGTGGATGACGGCATGTGATGGACTCATTAATACTGTTGGCTATTTTAATGCGTCATCAGCAATGAAGAAACCTTTGGAAAAGGTTGTAACGGCCATTTCCAAATGTCATGTCAACTCCCGATGTATTATTAAACTCATGAATTCATTTCATTATCATCGGGCCTCCTCGCGGTTTGGATTATGAGCAGAAGCCCAGGATGTAATACCCCGGCAGACAAAGGAAGCCTCCATTCAGCAAGTGAATATGGCGACTTGAGTGGAGTGAATGGGGAGTGAAAGGCGTATGTTCCACATTAATTAAAGCAGACCTTGGACATTCCCCATTCAAAGGGGGAAATTAAATTACAGAATGCAAATCAAAGGCTCAGAATGAAATTGAAACAAAGGTGGAATGATGTGGTACAAAGACAGAACAGACATGGGTGTTGGTAGGTGGAATTGCCCCCCGGCCAGTTGTTCTGTTAAATAAGTGCATTGATGACGGAAATATAATACTCCAACTTGTTTTAAAGTCGGAACTTTGCTGGAGTAGTATAGCGATCCTCTGTCACGGGCACCCGTCTTCTCCCCCCAACTAGTTTGCATTTGTATCAGAGTTAAGCAGCTTGTGCTTTGTGCGATTTGGATTGGCCCCATCTGCTGAGGGTTTGGGCCCCTCCGCCCCTTTTTCCATGTTGGGCTAACATCAGAGGACAATGTGTCAGAGCGAGAGCGGCTATGAGCTGGACCGCGTTGGCCTCCCCTCGCCTCCGGGTCTATATCTGAGGACAGATTGCTCGAAGGATGCTCTTGGATTAGTTGTCCTCTCTGCCGGCTGGCTGTCTACCCGGCTGTGTTGGCCTCGGCGTCCGTCAGCCTCCCATCGCTCGTTTCGAGCGTATGTGTGTCAGACTCACGGCTAAGCAGGACATGCTTCAAAGAGAAATCAAAGTGTTTATTTGCCAAATACACACTTTAGAAGCCCTCTTCTTCACAGCAAGGGCAATTACACAGCATGGTATTTACAGTGCATCTCTGGCCCTCCAGCTCAAGAGGCAAACAGACTAATTATTCTCCAAATATTCAGAGGAGGCCGTGCACTTGACAAAGTCCACGGTGGCTCGTACCACATTTCCTTGACAACATGAAGGGGTCCAAGTCTTTGTTTACTGGGAGAGGCAGAACCTTCCTGGGTATTGATGTTGACCTGGGTAACTTGTCATACGTTAAGAATTTTAAGACTCGTAATGATTGTGGGGAAATTTTTTTCTTGCACAGGAAAATTATTTCAGTATCTGTATGGTGGAAGAAGTGGACAGCGCACACTTCAAATAAACTCTCATGGGGCGTCCAGGTAGCGTGGCGGTCTATTCTGTTGCCTACCAACATGGGGATCGCTGGATCGAATCTTCGTGTTACCTCCGGCTTGGTCGGGCGTCCCTACAGACACAATTGGCCGTGTCTGCGGGTGGGAAGCCGGATGTGGGTATGTGTCCTGGTCGCTGCACTAGCGCCTCCTCTGGTCAGTTGGGGCGCCTGTTCAGGGGGGAGGGGGAACTGGGGGAATAGCGTGATCCTCCCATGTGCTACGTCCCCCTGGTGAAACTCCTCACTGTCAGGTGAAAAGAAGCGGCTGGTGACTCCACATGTATGGGAGGAGGCATGTGGTAGTCTGCAGCCCTCCCCGGATCAGCAGAGGGGGTGGAGCAGAGACCGGGACGGCTCGGAAAACAGGGTAACTGGCCAAGTACAATTGGGAGAAAAAGGGGGAAAAGCAAAAAAAACAAAAAAACAAATCTTATGTTTTACATACACTGGGATAATCCAGATCCCGGATGCAAACGAAAGCTGTCGGAGGCGAGTCCACACGGTGAGAGGTTGACCGTAACAGCTAGTGATATAATTTCTGTAGCTGTGTCACAGTGGGCGAGCTCTCAGTTTTAGTAGTGCAGAAGGCTGAAGGGTCCCAAGTCCTGGGAGCTGACACGTTCAGCCCTAAGCTCTCGCAGTTCCCTAGGAATAACATGTGGATTGCTGGTTTTGGTGCAGAACAGTTGGATCAGGATGCAAGGACCCAATTTTACATTAAATTGGGATCTGTTAAAATAAATGTGGGCTTACTGTGGGACTTTTGCATATTTTGCCATACACAAACTGACCCTTTTTTCTCATGTACATGTCTTACAGTGGTAGTAAACCTTTTTTTTCTCACATTTTTGAGCTGAAAACACGTTACTGTGGAAATAGAATGGTGTGACCCGCTGCCTTTATGATAAGTACAACAAGAAACAAGGCCCATCACGGGGCTGCTTTGAGGGAGAAAATCCAAGCATTTCCCACCGTCTGGGGGAAAACGCACAATATGATCAGTCGCCTCCGTAGTGGCGAATTAATTCAGGGCATCAAAGACACCGAGTAAAACCATGTGATTTAGCTGACACACGTGGGGTCCAGCATGTTAGACCAGTAATGGAACATGAGTCAAGTAGAAAGGCAACACACTGGCACAAGCGAACTAAACTCTCTGAGTGGACTTGTGAGAGGCTTGGGTGTGGTGTCATACTACAACCCTGCCACATTCCGTCTGACCCACAGCACCATCGCTGCCCTTGGCATCCACGCCTCTTCTCAGGAATCAGGGATAAGGAACACTTTATGTTGTTTTCCCCCTGCCCACAGCAGTGCAACACAAAGACAGACACACATATCCAAAAAGTACAAGAACACACATATCCACACTAACATATATCCACATATCCAAGCTAACACACATATCCACACTAACACACATACCCAAACTATAACATATATCCACACGAACACACATATCCACACTAACACACATACCCACACTATAACATATATCCACACTAACACACATATCCACACTAACACACATAACCACACTATAACATATATCCACACTAACACACATATTCACACTAACACACATATCCACACTAACACACATATCCACACTAACACACATATCCACACTAACACACATACCCACACTATAACATATATCCACACTAACACACATATCCACACTAACACACATACCCAAACTATAACATATATCCACACTAACACACATAGCCACACTAACACACATACCCAAACTAACACACAAATCCACACTAACACACATATCCACACTAACACACATACCCACACTAACACACATATCCACACTAACACACATATCCACACTAACACACATACCCACACTAACACACATATCCACACTAACACACATATCCACACTAACACACATACCCAAACTATAACATATATCCACACTAACACACATATCCACACTAACACACATATCCAAACTAACACACATATCCACACTAACACACATACCCACACTAACACACATACCCACACTATAAAAACATCACTGTCCAAGGGAAGGAAGGTCAGCCAGGGTGACTGTGGGAACTGCCGGTCTGCATGGGTTAGCAGTTAGCTTAGCCTGCACACCGCGTTAAAACGGTGTCTCATGGTGCAGCGAAACGCAAGCATCCGACATGTTTCAGCAAGTTCAATTTAAATCCCCATAATGTAAACTGCATATTCGGAAATGAGAATGAAAGTGCAAGTTAAAAGTTTTTTTACCTGAAATGTTAGATACTATTGCCGGTGGGTGGTTGATCACTTGACTGAGCCACTTCCTGGTTCAGCATACAGAAACGACATGCCTATCTATACTCACCCTCCGTAGGTAGTGGTAACCACCCGCTAGCGTCCAGGCCGCCGTGATGGAGAAGTCATAGATAATAGGAGCTCATGTTAACTCAGATGCTATGTTTTTTTTCCTGGTGGTGGTTGTTGTTGTTGGTGTTGTTGTTGTTGTTGTTGGTGTTGAATGGACAAGTTTAGGGCTAATTTTCAGGTGTCCTGTAAGACACTGTTGTAACGCGGTGTCTAGCAGTGATCCTGTGTCTGAAATCTCAACAATGAAGCTGTTGAGTAAAATCATGTCAGTGCATGTCATGCAAAAACTACAAAAATGATGCCCAGGTTGTAAAAAATACAAACAAAAAATGCAGTTGTCCTTTAAAGCTGAAACCCAGTTCTCGTCTTTGCTGTTCGGTATAGTATAGAATCCTTCTCCAAATGTTGTCCCGCTTGTCTCTGAGGAACCACGTCCCAGCAGGTAGCTCCTGCAGAGGACACAGGTGACATGCACTGGAAGCCACACAGATGCCCCAGGGGCAGCCATGACTTTCTCCTATCTAAGACACTCAGACCTAATTCTTTTTCTACTTAACGAGCCACTTGATCATCCTGCCAACTTGTGCCGCCAGATCAATTTCACTGGAAGCAGGAGAAACCAAGGGTAACGTTCCTTCCTGCAAGAGATATTTGAAGGTGCTTATCAACAAAGCACAACAGAATAAGACGGGCATCACTGTCCCGTTGGCCCCTGTGTTATTTGGGGGACTGTCGTATGAAATGAGAGGTTGTTTGCGGTCTGATCGTGGAGGGGCTATTTCAGAGCTGAGGAATGTCGTGGATTGTTCGGAGCCACTCTGGTTGCCTTTACAAATGATGTGGCATATCCACAGCGGTTGGCAGCCGGAAATTTCAGATTGTCTGCCACTTATGAATCTAATGATATGTAGGTTAAACACCCACAAACCTGATAATCACAAGCCCAGCCATCAGAGTGCTAATACGATGTGAATATGTAGTCATACTCTATCCCAGGTGTTCATTGCTTCTCTGCTCGGTGTTCAAAGGCTTTATTTGACAGGCACAGCTCCATGGCTTGTGTTTCAAGGTGTAGCTCTGCACAATGCAGCAGTGTCATGACTGCATACACGATTAGCGTGTTAGTGCAGAGGCTTTGAATTCTCCACTTTTTGCAAGGTAGAGATATTTCCATTACCATTCTGCGTCCATCAAAGGCCTGTGACATGAATGCACAGCCTTGACATGTTGTAAGGCCATCAGCGGAGCTCTGCATATCAGCATTTACCTCCTGTTCAACCAAACCAAGGTCAGCATCTCATTTTAAAGCCCTGCAAGTTTTCACAAAATAGGAATCCAGTGGGAGGTCAGCAGGGAGACCGACATCCATTGTGTGAACTTTGAGCGTGCCGATAGGTTTTAAGGTTTATTTGTTCTCCCTGATTTGCAGGGATCAGAAGCGGGTCTCTTGAGGTGCCTTGTTGGCAAATAGTTCAAAAAGCATTTTTAATCAAGATTGATTTGGATTTGAATTGCGCCTCCGCCCGCCACTTTGCTCCTCACTATAAGGCCGAGATGATGCATGCGTTCAAGGGCCTATTTGCCATTTAACTCACATGCCCAATAGTTTGTGTCCAGTCAGTCGTTGCACACTGTGTCAGTTAGTATGAAGGGGGTGGATGAAGATATGGCGTGATGCTTGTTTGAGCATTTTCTGTTCGAATTGAAAGAGAGGTGAAAGATAAACACTGTATTGCAGCTACCGAACCACGTGAACCATATTTTGAATTAAAATCTTTATTAGGACCTTTTTCCTCATCTAGTGCTACGTATATATTTAGGATTCATTTTATGAAGCGTTATTCTATCAGAACCAGCTGACCTAAATAATTCGGATCCTGGAGTAGATGTTAATTTAGACTATACACATAACCCCACCCCCCCTTTTCTTTCCAGTTGTACTTGACCATTTACACCACTCTTCCGAGCCGTCCAGGTTGCCCCCCCCCCCCGCTGATCCGGGGAGGGCTGCAGACTACCACATGCCTCCTCCCATACATGTGGAGTCACCAGCTGCTTCTTTTCACCTGACAGTGAGGAGTTTCACCAGGGGGACGTAGCACATGGGAGGATCACGCTGTTCCCCCCAGTTCCCCCTCCAACCCGAACAGGCGCCCCAACCGACCAGAGGAGGCGCTAGTGCAGCAACCAGGACACATACCCACATCTGGCTTCCCACCCACAGACACGGCCAATTGTGTCTGTAGGGACGCCCGACCAAGCCGGAGGTAACACGGGGATTCGAACCGCTGATCCCCGTGTAAATCCCCATTGTTTGGGAATTTTGGTGGCATGGCATAAGCTAAGAGTAAGGACCATTGTTGATTGTGGGGCACAGGTTTGATTTGAACATATTGCACATTTCCCCCCTCGAAACGGGTCTGGCTGTTACAGCTAGAATAGAAACTATTATTTTATTATTTTGAAGGTTGCCCTCCAATGTGCATTTAGTTATTCAACACTCCCGTCTAAAACAATAACGTAGTCTGAAATCTCACCTAATGATTAATACATAACTGTATTTATTGCTATCTGAGTAATATTTTTAATGTTTTATCAGTTTAGGTGCCTTTTTTTTTCTTTTTGCTGCTGTCAAAAAAGCAGCAGCGCTTCGATGCTTCTGTGCAACCTGGTCTTTCATACAGGACCGCAGTCGCAGGTGAATGGATTCTCACTAAACCTCATTAGCCTGACCTTATTTCCAAGATAAAGGTTCCTCACTACCTTTAGTTCTTTCCCCACAATGCCCGAGACATGTCATTTATTTTGCAGAAGTATGACAATTGAAACATGGCAATAATGAAGTGTCTGGCTGGTGACATTTATTTTTATTTCATTTTATATTTTAACGTGAAGCCCCAGAGCCCCCGAATGAGCGTTTGTGGAATGTGACTACGTTTGCCACAGTCACAGACTGCATTCCCCTCTTCACTACTGTACATAACCTTAACTTTAACTGCTATAGCACCACCATTTGTGCACATTTGTTTGTGCCTCTGTTATTATCATTTACATTAAAAAGGAGTATCCGTTTCCCTCGAGATACACGTCCCTCCTCGGTCTCGAATCCCCGAGTACTCCGGCTGCCGGCGTGATACATGGTGTGTTGCGGATGGAGCCAAATGACCTTCTGATTTAGAAGGAGAACATTTCTGAAGACTGGAGTGAGTATATCTTAAGTCTGGAAGTCTGTTAACTCTCCTCATTGATAACTCATGGGCTTCCCCTCTGAATCCTTTTTTTTATTATCCTGATGATGAGGAATACTCATCTCTCAGCAAGGATTTAATATCATCGCTGTGAGACTCCAAGCCTTCCAGGGATCAGCTACCGAAATTGAAGTTAGACATCTCAGTGTGCAACCACCCCCCCCCCCCAAACCATCCAATTATGCAGGTTCATCTCATTTGTGTTGGAGTATTCTGTGACAGTTTTGTGTATTGAGGTTCCTCGGGAATTATCGGTGGCGTGATTTAGCCGGAAATGCATAAATATCGCTTAGTGCGTTTATGTGTCGACCCCGTGTTTAAGGTAATTGTGTTCAGATGAGAAGCGAAGACCTACAGCTGACGTTGTGCGGTTGAATGCAGTTATTTTAAAATGTCAAGTTCTTCAGAAACAGAAAGCATGAGATCAATGGGAATGACAATGGCATTGTTGCTCGCCCTCTTATCAGCCTGATAATTTAGTGCTGGCTGTAGTCCAGGCAGATTTTTTGGCTATCCTCTGCTGTGTGACAGCACTTACATATGTATTTCTCTTATTGATTTTATGTCTTTTCTGTGAATAAGTGCAATCTTTGAATACTACACTCGACTTTTTGTGATCTTGGAGGTTGCTCTCCAGTTTGCGCCCATATGAATGTTTCCTAAAAGACTTTTCCATTTTTTTAAAGGACGTCTGGTCTGAAAATGATGTAATGTGCAGATCTGGGACGTAAAAGAGACTTTGTAGTACCATATCTTTTATCATAAGAAACTGCAGCAGATACGAACCTTTGAAAGAAGAAATATAAGTAAGAAAAATGAAGAAGACGTCAACATGAGGGTGTGAACTGCTCTCGAGAAGTTTTTAACAAATAGAATGACTATCAGAGGCTAGACTGGCTTTCATATTCAGTCTTGTTGGAAATATATTGTGTACACTGTGCGTTAGCAGAATTTAAACCATAATAATCTACTCTTGGGTCTGATCATTCTGTTGCCTTGAGTATTCTTCAAGTATGAATCCCAAGATAATAAGTAGATAATCCCATTGGTTACTACCTATTCAGGAAATAGTCTAGAAATAAACAAAGAAATTACTCTCAATTTTGACAAATTCATTGGGAACTCGAGGATACTCCAGGACTTTAAAGTAATATCGGCCTTTAAACATAAAAATTTAAAAGATCTTCTAGTTAAGAGTAAATTGAACCCTCGATATGAAAGAACCAAAAAATAATAATTAGAATTTAAATCCAAAAAATGGGTATTGAATAATAGTACTGAAACTATTTTCAAAATTAAACCCATTATGGACACATCCATCCATCAATTATCCAAACCGCTTATCCTGCTCTCAGGGTCGCGGGGATGCTGGAGCCTATCCCAGCTGTCATTGGGCGGCAGGCGGGGAGACACCCTGGACAGGCCGCCAGGCCATCACAAATATAAAAGATTGTTTTTATTCAATTTACTGTACCAAATGTGCTATGCAATACATGGGAGAAACCAGGATTTCAATTATGACCCACTTAACACAGCACAGATATAACATTCATAAACATAAGGAGACCCACACACATTAGGTGAAACATTTTCTAGAACTTGGACTCTCTAGTTTATGGGTTATGGGTCTTCAAAGCAGGACACTTTGGACCCGTAGAAGAAGAAAACATATGGAATGTAATTGGATTGTGAAATTAGGGACATGATTCCTGGGAGGACTTAATGAGTAGTGCAAGTATTTTCAAGCAACTTTGGTTCTCAGAAAGGATTGTTTATTTCAGATTTGCATCAGTTTTTCTAAGCAAGCATTTTTGAAAAACACTTAACCATTTATGACAAAATATTCACAATCAAGGATTTTTGCCTCCAGCATTATGATAGTCCCCATTCACACTTACGCCTTTGGAGTCATCAACCAAAGTTATTAACTGGAATTGCTCATGTTCTGTTTCTGTGCACACCCGCATATTCAGAAGACCAAGCATGTACGTGTTCTTGGTTCTGTTACTCGTTCACGAACTTGTGGTGCGGTACACACCGGATCGAATCCAGCAGCGGGTGGAAAAATATGCTGGCTTACATTGGATGCCAGTTAATAACTTTGGTTGAGGAGTCCAAAGGTGTAAGTGTGAATGGGGACTATCATAATGCTGTAGTCAAAAATCCTTGATTGTGAATATTTTGTAGTAAATAGTGATTTTTCAAAAACGCTTGCTTAGAAAAACTGATGCAAGTCTTCAAAAAAAACAAACAAATAAAAAACCCCCAATCCTTTCTGAGAAACGAAGTCGCTTGAAAACACTCAAGGCAATAGAACGATCAGCCCAAAGAGTAGATTATTATGGAGCAGCGAGTCCTGTCACAGGACCCGCTGCTGTATTGGCAGCATTGCCATTATGTTGGACTATCACAATATTTACTCTGAACATACATGTTGCATTTCAGATGTCGCAGGGGGGGAATGGGCTCTGCACTGAACGTGTACTAAGAGTAATTGCCACGGGGGACACGTCCCCTCACTGTGTCATCCATCGATACAGGTTCGAGCTCATGAAACCGCACCGTCGCTTCTCTGTGTTTAATTACACTCAGTCGGGTGGGGGCAGCATTGAGTCTAATGCCCCTTTTCCGCTACATGGTACCGGCTCAGCTCGACTCGACTCGCCCTTTTTTCGTGTTCCGTTACTGGACAGTACCGGCATTTTGGTAACCGTTACCGCTTTTCTGGTGCCACCTTTGTCGAGGTTCCAAAAAACTGGAGCGGGTCCAAAATCAATGCAGACCTCTGATTGGTCAGAGATCATGTCACTGTGTCATCAATGTGCGCATGGGATATCACCCGGCCTTTCTAAGTACTGGAGCGGTCGAAGCGGAGGTATCTTAAAAGTACATTTGGAAATTGAAAAAAAGACGGAGAGCTGAAACTGCAGCTAGACTGAGGCTGCTGTTACGGTAACGGAAACCACACAGAAGCGAGTCAGTCGAGTCGAGCCGGTACCTACTACTACTACTACTACTACTACTACTACTACTAGTACTTTCAGCTGCTCCCAGTAGGGGTCGCCACAGCGGATCATCCGTTTCCATTGCTCGACTTGGTACCACTACATGGTACCACTACATGGTACCAGCTTGACTCGGTACCATGTAGTGGAAAAGGGGCGTGCGCGTCCGTCGCGGCGTAGCACCAAAGAAACAAAAGAAGACAATGTTCGGTTCTCCGGCAGAAGAGAGGACGGTGGAACGAGGCACGGGAAGCGGATGTGAGGGGCGTGTTCAAGGGGAGCGCCACGGCGCTGCCTTATGACTCAGCCCTCGCACAGCACCTCTGTCGGCGGGACACCGACAGTTCATTAACACGGAGTTGGTGCGGCGAGACAAGACGAGACGGTGGTAGAACTTGGCCCCAGCCGGCCTGCGAGTCGTCGCCCTGAGGCCGGCCTGCGAGTCGTCGCCCTGAGGCCGGCCTGCGAGTCGTCGCCCTGAGGTCGGCCTGCGAGTCGTCGCCCTGAGGTCGGCCTGCGAGTTGTCGCCCTGAGGTCTGCCTGCGTGTCGTCGCCCTGAGGTTGGCCTGCGAGTCGTCGCCCTGAGGTCGGCCTGCGAGTTGTCGCCCTGAGGTCGGCCTGCGTGTCGCCCTGAGGCCGGCCTGCGAGTCGTCGCCCTGAGGTCGGCCTGCGAGTCGTCGCCCTGAGGCCGGCCTGCGTGTCGTCGCCCTGAGGCCGGCCTGCGAGTCGTCGCCCTGAGGTCGGCCTGCGAGTTGTCGCCCTGAGGTCTGCCTGCGAGTCGTCGCCCTGAGGTCGGCCTGCGAGTCGTCGCCCTGAGGCCGGCCTGCGTGTCGTCACCCTGAGGTCGGCCTGCGAGTCGTCGCCCTGAGGCCGGCCTGCGTGTCGTCGCCCTGAGGTCGGCCTGCGTGTCGTCGGCCTGCGTGTCGCCCTGAGGCCGGCCTGCGAGTCGCCCTGAGGCCGGCCTGTCGCCCTGAGGTCGGCCTGCGTGTCGTTGCCCTGAGGCCGGCCTGCGTGTCGTCGCCCTGAGGCCGGCCTGCGTGTCGTCGGCCTGCGTGTCGCCCTGAGTTCGGGCTGCGAGTCACCCTGAGGTCGGTCTGCGAGTCGTCGCCCTGAGGCCGGCCTACGAGTCGTCGCCCTGAGGTCGGCCTGCGAGTTGTCGCCCTGAGGTCTGCCTGCGAGTCGTCGCCCTGAGGTCGGCCTGCGAGTCGTCGCCCTGAGGCCGGCCTGCGTGTCGTCGGCCTGCGTGTCGCCCTGAGTTCGGCCTGCGAGTCACCCTGAGGTCGGCCTGCGTGTCACCCTGAGGTCGGCCTGCGTGTCGTCACCCTGAGTTCGGCCTGCGAGTCACCCTGAGGTCGGCCTGCGTGTCGTCGCCCTGAGGCCGGCCTGCGAGTCGTCGCCCTGAGGTCGGCCTGCGAGTTGTCGCCCTGAGGTCGGCCTGCGTGTCGTCGCCCTGAGGTCGGCCTGCGTGTCGTCGCCCTGAGGCCGGCCTGCGTGTCACCCTGAGGCCGGCCTGCGTGTCACCCTGAGGCCGGCCTGCGTGTCGTCGCCCTGAGGCCGGCCTGCGTGTCGTCACCCTGAGGCCGGCCTGCGTGTCGTCGCCCTGAGGTCGGCCTGCGTGTCGTCGCCCTGAGGTCGGCCTGCGTGTCGCCCTGAGGTCGGCCTTCGAGTCGTCGCCCTGAGGCCGGCCTGTGTGTCGTCACCCTGAGGCCGGCCTGCATGTCGCCCTGAGGTCGGCCTGCATGTCGTCGCCCTGAGGCCGGCCTGCATGTCGTCACCCTGAGGCCGGCCTGCGTGTCGTCACCCTGAGGCCGGCCTGCGTGTCGTCACCCTGAGGCCGGCCTACGTGTCGTCACCCTGAGGCCGGCCTGCGTGTCGTCACCCTGAGGCCGGCCTGCGTGTCGTCGCCCTGAGGCCGGCCTGCGTGTCGTCGCCCTGAGGTCGGCCTGCGTGTCGTCACCCTGAGGTCGGCCTGCGTGTCACCCTGAGGTCGGCCTACGTGTCGTCGCCCTGAGGTCGGCCTGCGTGTCGTCGCCCTGAGGTCGGCCTGCGTGTCGTCGCCCTGAGGTCGGCCTACGTGTCGTCACCCTGAGGTCGGCCTGCGTGTCGTCACCCTGAGGTCGGCCTACGTGTCGTCACCCTGAGGTCGGCCTGCGTGTCGTCGCCCTGAGGTCGGCCTACGTGTCGTCACCCTGAGGTCGGCCTGCGTGTCACCCTGAGGTCGGCCTGTGTGTCGTCACCCTGAGGTCGGCCTGCGTGTCGTCGCCCTGAGGTCGGCCTGTGTGTCGTCACCCTGAGGTCGGCCTGCGTGTCGTCGCCCTGAGGTCGGCCTGCGTGTCGTCGCCCTGAGGTCGGCCTACGTGTCGTCACCCTGAGGTCGGCCTGCGTGTCACCCTGAGGTCGGCCTGCGTGTCACCCTGAGGTCGGCCTACGTGTCGTCGCCCTGAGGTCGGCCTGCGTGTCACCCTGAGGCCGGCCTACGTGTCGTCGCCCTGAGGCCGGCCTGCGTGTCACCCTGAGGTCGGCCTACGTGTCGTCACCCTGAGGCCGGCCTGTGACTCGCCTGCGTGGCTGAAACGGGGCTGTGTTGTCTCCAGTAAGGTCAGCAAGACGTCGGGCTTGTGAAGTGGTTTCCAGAAACTATCTCAAAGTGCGGTTCAACCTGCAAAGTTCCAGTTTGTGAATGAGACACAACTGACTGAGTAGTTTGTGACGTTGCTGTTTTATGACTTTTCCAAAACGCTGTTGTTTTGCTTCCAACCCCGGATGCATTATCCTCACCCCCAGCCCCCCCCCCACACACACACACACTCTAACTGTCACTCACTCACTGACTTGGTGCCCCCCCCCCAAAAAAAGAAGGTGTGAGTGAGGATTTCGCCCCTGCTCAAATGTCGACAAGTATGAAGGAGGCCCTTCAAGTCTGGCTCCATTCCTCCAAGACCAGGGACCGGACTGGGTGTGAACTGACCAGATGAGGCAGTTAAATGGGAAACAACAACAGTAATTAGCTGTAGAGTGAGTGATGCCAACATGAACGTATGCATATTTAGAGTCTAATGAATCTAAAATGAATAAACCTGTCATGACCCGGATGATAACCGCCGTTACAGTGCTTCACCCCGGTGCAGTTTGTCCTGTTTCAGAATTGGTGACGAGTTTGGCTCCCACGTAAAACCTTGACTTTGCTTGAGCAAATCAAAGTGATGTATACTATAACATGTTTCATAAATAATATACTCAAGCATGCTCTTAATAGATTTGCTTTGCCACAAGTGAAACGCAGCAAATCTTGCTTCAAGGGCTTCATTTATTTTTCATGGATCTATTTTTTTATTTTATTTTTTTTAGCGGAAGATTAAGGTTGTAGACACACCTCACCGTGTGCTGTTAAAGTTTGATGATGGAGCCCGGAGACATAAACAGTCACGTAAGATACTTCAGCTAACAGCGGTGTTTCCTACCGAGGCTGAACCACTGCTGCTGTGATTGATCAGCACAACAGTGTTGCTTGGAAATGGATCCAGATCCTCGTATGTTCTCATAATCTGCGAGCATACATGGCGTGTTGTTTTTTTAATGATCTGTTTTGCTCAGGCTCTGTGGAGATCACATAGCATCTTGTTAAAATCATTTGTGGTAACTCTATCATTTTTACTCTATAATTTCATTTTGTTTTTGCTCTTCTGAAGCACTGCTGGCGGGTAAATTGGAACTCTGGGGTTTGAAACTCCAACGGTCCTGTTTTCGACTTTAAATTCAAGTTTATGGGATTCATTAATTCTGCCTGACAGTGGTCAGAGCTCGGGTGCAGAAGCCCGGCTTGGTCTTGCTGCTCTGCCGTGGAATGCGTTTTCAGTAGAAATCCATCTGCACAACAGTCGTGTGGCTTTATTCGTGAGCATAATGGGATAACTGTCTCGTAGGTTAGCTATTGGAAATAGGCCTTATATTAACAACACATCGTCAATTAAGCAGCTTACGTTAAGTTCTTTTAAATGTTAGATATCATGACTGCGTAGCTTTCAGATGATGAAATAGAAAAGAAATGCCTAGTTTATTTCCTCAAACATACACCGACACGAAGTAAGATGCTTGATTTATTGTTGTATATTTTTGTGCCATAATTCCCAAGGCGGTATAAATACTAGAGATACTTTAATTAAGGACTTGGCAGTGCGGCTACCATGTTTGACCTTAACCTGTGTTTTGCTCAGAGACTGAGAGAGAGACCGGCGGCTTTAGTTCCTCGTATTCAGAGTACGTCTCCCTTGGCTTGCTACGAAATCTATGAAACTGATGAAGGGTATGTGGCCTGGTACGGAATTAACCTACTGTGGACGCCTAATAGGTCAAAGGTTAAGGACCGCTCATCACATTATTTTACCCATCTGAAAAAAGTAGGAGATCCTTGACTCACAGCCACGGTAGACCCCCACCATCTTTCCTCGCTTGCCCTTTAGAGGCAGGGGAAGTGAGAAGGGGAGGAGATTGAGGAAGTGTGTGTGTGTGTGTGTGTGTGTGTGTGTGTGTGTGTGTGTGTGTGTGTGTGTGTGTGTGTGTGGTGGGGGTGGGCAAGCAGGTAAATCAAAAGAGGCTGTGTGTGGTTTTCCTAAACCAAACAAGTTGTTCCAAGCTGTGTGTAATTCACCCCGTAGATGATGGGTTTTACAGCCTTTTCGTCTGTATTCTATCCACTGGGGATCTGTAAATCTGTCAAGGAGAGAGTCAATTCCATTCCCCCTGCTGTAATCTCATTTGCCTCTGGTGCCAATGGTGCATCAAATGTCGTCGACTGCTCCTGCGGTAGGTTGCAGTGCATTGGCCCGCTTGCTCGCTGCCGCAGTGCCGAGTTGAGCAAGGAAGTAAATCCCAGCTGTCCCACATGAGGTGCTCCATCAACCACAAAAATCCATTATCCTAGAATGTTTTAAGGGGCTAATGGAATCCTTATCTTTATTTTGCACCGGAAGGATTTAATTATATGCTGTAGTAAAAGTTCCCTAGGTTTATCAACCTACAGGCATATCTATGGATTTTTCTTTTCCTTTCCCTCAAGCTGAAGGCAACAGTTTGTAAGCAGGTCCCCGGGCTGATGTCAGTGGCTTACAGTATTGGCGGCCAATCACACCGCTCAATCTGCATACTGCTCCCTGCATGTTTCATTCCACAACAACCTGTGAAGTTCCTTCCCAGTAAGATTAATAAGAAGCATCTCAATCGCAACCCAATCTACCCACCGCCGCTAGTGGACGTGGCATGGCACTTCCCATGCATCTTCCTTGTGCAGTCGCAGGCTAAACGAGAAAAACATCAACAACAATAAAATCTAACGTGTCGTCGACATGCTGTACCAGAACTAGAGATGTGCTGCCTGCATCCCTTTGTTTTCTTTTCAGCACAGCAGATTCACAACAAGCGCTTCGCTAGTTCCTCACTTTTAATCATCCGGGGGTGGAGGAGCAGGGCGGGGGTTTCCATGTCATATGCAATCCTCACAGGGGGAGAGAAACAGAGATACAGCTGAAACGGAATAATTATCGATGTCACATTTTGTTTGGGGAGCGATAATGGTGAAATATGTTTGGTCTGGAAATTGTCTGGGAGCATATCTTTTAATGACAAGTCTTTTTAAGTCGATGCTGCAAATTTAATAGCCGGGGCTCATTAAAGCCTGGAGGGGGTTTGGGCGATTAGGGAGTGAGTTTAACTGGAGCTGTTGGGGTTTTCCAGCAGAACGTTTCTGTTACGTCACGTAGGGCTGTTCCAATATCCTCTTCGCTTCAAGAGTAAACCGAAGCGAGCTACTTCTTCTTCTTCTTCTTCTTCGTTCAGCTTGTTCCCTGTTTCTCAGGGGTCACCACAGCGGATTTTACGGTTTCAATCAGGACCATGCGAGGGCACAGCACCAGTGCTGGCCGTTGTTAATGCGGGCCTCGACCGATCCAGTATGGTCTTGTCAATCCGCATACTGATTTGGCAGAATGTTACGTGGGATGCTCTTCCTGACACAGCCACTAACCCTGTGGATGGGGGCGCAGGTAGAGCGCTGGACACCATCCCAGTATTCATGGACTTGCGCCCATGCCTGTCGCCATTACAAGCGAGCTACTAATTATCACTAATTTCACTGAAGGGTTTGTGACTTCAAAAAAGAAAAGAAAAAAGAATGAGCATAAAAGCAAGGTTTGCATGAAGTATTAGGAAAAGAAAAGGTTTCAGTTGGACAAGCTTGGGGTTTGTTTTGTTCTGCTTTCTGATTTCCTGATTCCCCACCGCTCAGTCTCGGGACGCTGAGCTAACGGCCAATATTTCAGGGCTCCCGGTGTAGCTGCTGGCTTCTCGCTTCCGTTTCCTATGAAGACTTCCTCTTCCGTGCGCCCGTCATTGTTTACGGTCAGACACACACACGGTCCCCACACGGACTGTTGTCAGAAATATTTTAATTCAAAAAATGAATTTACAAACAGTAAGGCAGTCATTACAATTATAGAACTTCCATCAAACACTACGTGAGACAAAACACAGTTGCACAAACAATACAAACATGGTTTACATAACGCAGAATAAAACAAAATAACCATGAAAAGATATATCATACCATTCAAAAAAAGGACTGGTTGTTAACATCCCCAGTGTTTGCACTGCAACAGTTTCGGTGGGAATTAAACTGGAGATGTCTGCCAAGGGGACATCGCCACCACCAGGACACATCATCAGTGGTGTACCTCAGCATCACAGGGTGTTTCGGCCTTTTATCACAAGACACCCTCCGCTGAGGCAGGCCCGCCACAGGTTGAAATAATATAATAGAATAAAAAGCTTGACTGTTTCGACAGATTGTGATAAATTATGTGAGAGTAACCAATAATCAGTTCCAGACTTACATGTTGTGTCTGAGTTAAACCAGGAGAACTGTAGTACCTCAGGGTCCTTGACTCGCCGTACATCCTCTAAACTCGATGTGCTACAGAAGTCCATGATGGTGTTGTTGAAATGTGTATGAAACCTTGATGGGCATCTGTCCTTCCATTACTCCGGGGTCATATTAAAGTCACCATCACCTATTATAATATTATCAGTAGGATAAAGGATTTTCATTTCATCAATACAAAGAGCTAATATTCGGCATCAAATCCATATTCTTGGGGTCATTACTGTAACCAGAAAGGTTGCAAAGGATAACGACATGACTCCTCTGTAGTCACAACTGACATAATCCAGTGGCCGTTTACATCTGTTTTGTAAAATGTCACCTTTCCTGGGCAGCTGTTGAATAAAATAACAGCTCCACCCTGTGGCGGAGCCAGAGCGGGGGCATGGGGGCGGTCGCCCCAGGGCCCACAAGGTCGGGGGGCCCCGTTTGGAGCTCTGTTGCCGAGTTTACGAGCGTCCGTGAACGCGCCGGGTCTCGGGACTCCGACGCATTCAGTCGGCTAATGATAAAAAGTACAGTGCAGTACGGGGCCCCAATACATAGATATCAACGGCCCCTATAAAGGCTATGGCCTTTTGTACGACTATTCATGATGCATTGCAGCTGTGATCCAGCTGTGATTGGTTGTGAGGTATAACTGCGTCACACTGCCAGAAGGGGGCGTGAGTAAGCATTTTCACACTTGACAGGACTGGACAGTTTTATGAATGAATTTGAGGGAACTTCAAAATGGAGAAGAAAAATCATGACTCAGGCTCATTCAAACGCAAGAAGCAAGAAAGTAAGAAGAAGCTGATTGCGTCGTGTCGTCCTCTTACAAATGATGTTTCATCTCAGTCAGCCGCGACCTCTCGGGACAACCGCGAAGATCTGGTGGCTCCGCCCCCTTTGTGCTGAGACCCACGCTCCGCCCCTGGCGCCACCTGAACCTGAAGAACCATAGCTACACATCATTCTGTCTCCCCAGTGGTTTGACCAGAACTTGCTCTCAGTTTAATTTGAATTCGTTTCTTGTAGAAATGTAATATGGGCTTTTAGTCCCTTACAGAATTAAACATAGTTTTTCTTTTAAACTTGTTTTGTAGACCTCTAGTATTCAAACTGTTAAATGATAATTGACACTCTAGGGGAGACATGAAAATACTAGAGAAAATAAACTATAAGACAAGGAAAAGTTACTTGTAGTGTTTGTAGAGTCTAGTGTCTCTAACTAGACTAGTTTTGCGAAGACGATGTGCCCTTAATGAAATATTCTAAATCCATTTCCTATGATAAGAAACCATTCTTTTGTGCTACCTAATATAAACAGCATATTAAGAATAACCTGAGTAAACCAACTTCTGAATGACCAGCTATTCAGCAGTTGGTGTGTATGTGCAGTGTAATGTGGACAGGATAAACTATGGCTTTTGAACAGGGCAGTTTTGTTTTTTGATTAAACCTGCAATGGAAAGGAAAACAAAGTCTGAATGAACTACAGTCATTTAAAAGTCTTCAGCACGTGCATGTGGATGTGACCTGGGCTGTTTTTCACTGGAATAGGGCAGTTGCTGATGAACCCAGTGGGAGCACAGTAAAAGGCTTTTTGACCAAGTGATCTGGCTTCCTTTATCTTCAGCCACACCATGTCCCGCGCCTCCTTGTCAGATTTGAGCAGGTCCTCAGTAAAGCAAAGTCCATACTCCTTACATGCAGCGTGGTTCTTGGAAGCTCGCCAGATGGCATCCAGAGGAATCCTCCTGTTGAACTGCAAGGTGATCTGTCGACTTTTCCCTTCGACTTCCCTGCCACGGCGATGTGCACACTCAAAGATGTCCTCCATCTTCTCTGTCCACTGTGGCACGATCTTGGACAAGATCTTGATTATTCTCTCTGGTTTACTCTCGCTCGTTATCTTTCAGACCATGGATATGGAGATCCCAGCGCTGTTTGTATCTCTCACTCTCCAACATCTGCTCCTTCAGGTCTTTGTTTTCAGCTGTGACTACATACACTTGCTCTTCCAAAGTTTTCACTTTATCTTTACAGTCCT
This sequence comes from Lampris incognitus, assembly GCF_029633865.1. Classification (NCBI taxonomy): domain Eukaryota; kingdom Metazoa; phylum Chordata; class Actinopteri; order Lampriformes; family Lampridae; genus Lampris; species Lampris incognitus. The sequence goes on from NC_079218.1 coordinate 2,949,022, forward strand.
TGACCAAACTTTACGCCAACTTGGCAATTGCAAGGGTGTCCTCATTCAACCAGGAGTTGAAGCTTTCTACCATGGAAGTAAGATTTTTCACTTCCCCCGAAAATGGTGGCGTTGGATACATCGTCCTTTACAGCGAGGTCAGAAGAGAGACAATCATCATCTCTCTATTCTTGTTTTCTCTTTCTGCTGGGCACAGGGACTTTGTTGGTGTTTGGGGGTTTCGTTTGTTGCCCGGGGTGCTAGTGTTAGTCTCTATGCTTGAGCTAGTTGCACTAACTTAATCAGCATGTCGAGTGACCTCTTCGCAGTACTCAACATTTTCTTAACTTTTTGTCAGTGAGATGATGCTTCAAATGTTTGTAGTTGGATTACACCCACTCCCAGTTTGTTTTTAGTCAGGAAGGAAAACTTTTTGTTTGAGTTTAGGGACTTTGCAAACAGAGCTGAGCGAGGTATGTCTGCTCTGGTCACCATCTTGCCTCCACCTCCACAGTGTTACAAACATGCAACCAAACCGCTTTCCTGGAGAAATCGCCACCTACTCAAACGTAATTGGTCCATTCTACTTGGACTAAAATGGATATGGAAACCAGAACACTTCCTATACAGAAGTCATGTCCCATGCCTACAGATTTATATATATTACATTACAGTCATTTAGCCGACGCTTTTATCCAAAGCAACTTACAATAAGTGCATCATTTAACATAGGAAATCAGGAGAACTACTAGTCATCAGGGGTCATAAGTGCATCTCCTCTCTAAACAAGCATCTCAGAGCAAAACCAGTGCTAAAGTAAAAGCGTAAGAAAGAGATTTTTTTTTTAATGAGTGAATACAATAAGTGCTAAGAACAAGTAACAGGGTAGTAGTTCCTGAAGAGGTGAGTTTTCAACCTGCACCGAAAGATGGGCAGCAACTCCGCTGTCCTGACATCAATATATGTACAGATACAGGGGGAAAAGTGTTAATATATTGCAGAGAACTGCAATGTATTAAAACTTTTTCCCCCTGTATCTGTATTGATATTCCTCTCCTCATTAGCTGAGCACTTATAACAACATCATTGACGGTTTTGGGAAAAAAACGCTATACATATATATATATATGTAACATAACTTTGTTAAAAGAAACACTCAGTGGTAAGAAAGTGCCCAACAAATAACAAATATGGGGCAAAATAATCAAATGAGTCAAGTAAATTATATATATATATATATATATATATATATATATATATATATATATATATACACACTACCGTTCAAAAGTTTGGGATCACCCAAACAATTTTGTGTTTTCCATGAAAAGTCACTTATTCACCACCATATGTTGTGAAATGAATAGAAAATAGAGTCAAGACATTGACAAGGTTAGAAATAATGATTTGTATTTGAAATAAGATTTTTTTTACATCAAACTTTGCTTTCGTCAAAGAATCCTCCATTTGCAGCAATTACAGCATTGCAGACCTTTGGCATTCTAGCTGTTAATTTGTTGAGGTAATCTGGAGAAATTGCACCCCACGCTTCCAGAAGCAGCTCCCACAAGTTGGATTGGTTGGATGGGCACTTCTTGCGTACCATACGGTCAAGCTGCTCCCACAACAGCTCAATGGGGTTCAGATCTGGTGACTGCGCTGGCCACTCCATTACCGATAGAATACCAGCTGCCTGCTTCTGCTCTAAATAGTTCTTGCACAATTTGGAGGTGTGTTTAGGGTCATTGTCCTGTTGTAGGATGAAATTGGCTCCAATCAAGCGCTGTCCACTGGGTATGGCATGGCGTTGCAAAATGGAGTGATAGCCTTCCTTATTCAGAATCCCTTTTACCCTGTACAAATCTCCCACCTTACCAGCACCAAAGCAACCCCAGACCATCACATTACCTCCACCATGCTTAACAGATGGCGTCAGGCATTCTTCCAGCATCTTTTCATTTGTTCTGCGTCTCACAAACCTTCTTCTTTGTGATCCAAACACCTCAAACTTGGATTCATCCGTCCACAACACTTTTTTCCAGTCTTCCTCTGTCCAATGTCTGTGTTCTTTTGCCCATCTTAATCTTTTTCTTTTATTGGTCAGTCTCAGATATGGCTTTTTCTTTGCCACTCTGCCCTGAAGCCCAGAATCCCGCAGCCGCCTCTTCACTGTAGATGTTGACACTGGTGTTTTGCGGGTACTATTTAATGAAGATGCCAGTTGGGGACCTGTGAGGCGTCTGTTTCTCAAACTAGAGACTCTAATGTACTTATCTTCTTGCTCAGTTGTGCAACGCGGCCTCCCACTTCTTTTTCTACTCTGGTTAGAGTCTGTTTGTGCTGTCCTCTGAAGGGAGTAGTACACACCGGTGTAGGAAATCTTCAATTTCTTAGCAATTTCTCGCATGGAATAGCCTTCATTTCTAAGAACAAGAATAGACTGTCGAGTTTCAGATGAAAGTTCTCTTTTTCTGGCCATTTTGAGCGTTTAATTGACCCCACAAATGTGATGCTCCGGAAACTCAATCTGCTCAAAGGAAGGTCAGTTTTGTAGCTTCTGTAACGAGCTAAACTGTTTTCAGATGTGTGAACATGATTGCACAAGGGTTTTCTAATCATCAATTAGCCTTCTGAGCCAATGAGCAAACACATTGTACCATTAGAACACTGGAGTGATAGTTGCTTGAAATGGGCCTCTATACACCTATGTAGATATTGCACCAAAAACCAGACATTTGCAGCTAGAATAGTCATTTACCACATTAGCAATGTATAGAGTGTATTTCTTTAAAGTTAAGACTAGTTTAAAGTTATCTTCATTGAACAGTACAGTGCTTTTCCTTCAAAAATATGGACATTTCAATGTGATCCCAAACTTTTGAACGGTAGTGTATATATACTAGAAGAACCCCGCTACACTGTAGCGGTTTGGTTATCTACCTGTCTAAATCTCCCTCCTCTTCATCCTGCCAGCTAACCGCCTTCCCCCTGCCCCTAAACCCCCCCCCCACTCCAACTCCCTCCCCCCAAATGCTCAGAATCATCTGCAATGCCCAGAAAAGTGGTTTTTAGCCATTTTTAGAAAATTCATATTTTGCATAATTATGCATAATTATTATAATTTTCTGCTATTTTTCTGATCCCCTCTGGAACAACACCTACCACCGCCAAAAAAAATGAGGATCATAAGTGCATTTTTGGAAAAATGCATATATTTTGCATAATGCCAAAACATTTCTAAGTCCCAGAAATTTTTTTTATATAGGTGAAAAAATCAAAGATGCTCAGAATCATCTGAAATGCTGAGAAAAGTGTTTTTTAGCCAATTTTAGAAAAATGCATATTTTGCATATTTTGCATAATTATGCATAATTTTAATTTTCTGGGATTTCCCCCTTACTCTCTGAGACAATACCTACCACCTCCAAATAGAATTAGGATCATAATGCTTTAGTTTTCGGTCCCGCTATCTACACTAACACCACACACACACACACACACACACACACACACACACACACTAACACCACACACACACACATTCCGAAAATATATGAGTAGATAGCTTTTTTTTCCTTCGGAAACCATCAATGGTGTTGATGAAAGTGCTCAACAAATGAGGAGCGGAATATTAAGATGGATGTAGAAAAAAAACTTTACTTCATAGCATATATATACATATATATATATATATATATATATGTGTGTGTGTGTGTGTGTGTGTGTATATATATATGAGGCAGTTGGCACATTCGCTGTATTTGTTGTAATGTATTGTAAATATCTTTGTCGGCCATAGTTCCACTGTTTGTTCTCGTTTATTTGGCTTGCTGTGTTTCAGTTGCATTAATTCATGTTAAGGAGAGAGAGCGTTTCCCTTTGGCAGGACAGGTCTCAGTTATTTACGCAATGTGTGTGAAGCGAAGTAAGCAGCAAAACTCAGCTGATGCTGAGAGGCTGATTGACAGACATGGTGTGTTTGCTAGCGTCCCCTCATTAGTGTGTTCCTCTGATCCCATGAGGCCGGGGCGCCAGCTACAGTACATGCTTTTTCCCCTCCAACGTGTCATTATCTGCTTTTAGAAGGACTGTAAAACTCTGGCAGCATCATCTAGGAGAAAGAAGAGGAAGAGGCCAAAGTCAAAGAGCTCGATGTGTGTTCATGCCACAGCTGATGCTGATGTCCTTTTACTCCTGCTCATTGTGGTTCTGCCTTACTAAAATCTGGCAGCAATAAAAACGCACTTGCAAATATAAAACCAAACTATATTCTGCACCATCATGTGAAAGAAAAGGTCAGAATTTAAGTGGAAGGGTTTTGCTCCAGATGTATTGACCCCCACTAAGCTTCTCACAACACATTTGTTGATGCAGTGAATATCGGCAGAGGAGGCAGTTTGTTTCACCACGATTGTGGGTTCAGATATTGCGTGAAAGGATCAGTACATGTGTAAAGGAAACTTTTGAATCTCTATCTACAGCGCTTGCATTGATATGTGATTTTATATCATGTATCTGTAATGATCACATTCATAACAGAAAAGAAGATGCTGACATTCTAAGTGTCTGCTCATTGAGGAGGAGTAAAAAATCATACTTCCCATGAAAGAATCAGCTGGTTGGCTGGCTATTCCAGCCCAGGCAGGACTGGAACAGTGTCAGGCGGGACTGGAACAGTGTCAGGCAGGACTGGAACAGTGTCGGGCGGGACTGGAACAGTGTCGGGCAGGACTGGAACAGTGTCAGGCAGGACTGGAACAGTGTCAGGCAGGACTGGAACAGTGTCGGGCGGGACTGGAACAGTGTCAGGCAGGACTGGAACAGTGTCAGGCAGGACTGGAACAGTGTCAGGCAGGACTGGAACAGTGTCAGGCAGGACTGGAATAGTGTCGGGCGGGACTGGAACAGTGTCAGGCAGGACTGGAACAGTGTCAGGCAGGACTGGAATAGTGTCGGGCAGGACTGGAACAGTGTCAGGCAGGACTGGAACAGTGTCGGGCAGGACTGGAACAGTGTCAGGCAGGACTGGAACAGTGTCAGGCAGGACTGGAACAGTGTCGGGCAGGACTGGAACAGTGTCGGGCAGGACTGGAACAGTGTCAGGCGGGACTGGAACAGTGTCGGGCGGGACTGGAATAGTGTCGGGCGGGACGGACTGGAACAGTGTCGGGCAGGACTGGAACAGTGTCGGGCAGGACTGGAACAGTGTCGGGCAGGACTGGAACAGTGTCAGGCAGGACTGGAACAGTGTCAGGCAGGACTGGAACAGTGTCAGGCAGGACTGGAACAGTGTCAGGCAGGACTGGAACAGTGTCAGGCGGGACTGGAACAGTGTCGGGCGGGACTGGAACAGTGTCGGGCAGGACTGGAACAGTGTCGGGCAGGACTGGAACAGTGTCAGGCAGGACTGGAACAGTGTCAGGCAGGACTGGAATAGTGTCGGGCAGGACTGGAACAGTGTCAGGCAGGACTGGAACAGTGTCGGGCAGGACTGGAATAGTGTCGGGCAGGACTGGAACAGTGTCAGGCAGGACTGGAACAGTGTCGGGCAGGACTGGAACAGTGTCAGGCAGGACTGGAACAGTGTCAGGCAGGACTGGAACAGTGTCGGGCAGGACTGGAACAGTGTCGGGCAGGACTGGAACAGTGTCAGGCGGGACTGGAACAGTGTCGGGCGGGACTGGAATAGTGTCGGGCGGGACGGACTGGAACAGTGTCGGGCAGGACTGGAACAGTGTCGGGCAGGACTGGAACAGTGTCGGGCAGGACTGGAACAGTGTCGGGCAGGACTGGAACAGTGTCGGGCAGGACTGGAACAGTGTCGGGCGGGACTGGAATAGTGTCGGGCGGGACGGACTGGAACAGTGTCGGGCAGGACTGGAACAGTGTCGGGCAGGACTGGAACAGTGTCGGGCAGGACTGGAACAGTGTCAGGCAGGACTGGAACAGTGTCAGGCAGGACTGGAACAGTGTCGGGCGGGACTGGAACAGTGTCAGGCAGGACTGGAACAGTGTCGGGCGGGACTGGAATAGTGTCGGGCAGTCGGAGACTCATTGAGGAAACGTACAGTGTCAGGCAGGACTGGAGCAGTGTCGGGCAGGACTGAAATAGTGTCGGGCAGGACTGGAATAGTGTCAGGCGGGACTGGAATAGTGTCGGGCGGGACTGGAACAGTGTCGGGCAGGACTGGAACATAGTCAGGCAGGACTGGAGCAGTGTCAGGCAGGACTGGAGCAGTGTCGGGCGGGACTGGAACAGTGTCGGGCAGGACTGGAATAGTGTCAGGCAGGACTGGAATAGTGTCGGGCGGGACTGGAACAGTGTCGGGCAGGACTGGAACAGTGTCAGGCGGGACTGGAACAGTGTCAGGCGGGACTGGAACAGTGTCGGGCGGGACTGGAATAGTGTCGGGCGGGACTGGAACAGTGTCAGGCAGGACTGGAATAGTGTCGGGCAGGACTGGAACAGTGTCAGGCAGGACTGGAATAGTGTCAGGCAGGACTGGAATAGTGTCAGGCAGGACTGGAATAGTGTCAGGCAGGACTGGAATAGTGTCGGGCGGGACTGGAACAGTGTCAGGCAGGACTGGAATAGTGTCGGGCAGGACTGGAACAGTGTCAGGCAGGACTGGAACAGTGTCAGGCAGGACTGGAATAGTGTCGGGCAGGACTGGAACAGTGTCAGGCGGGACTGGAACAGTGTCGGGCGGGACTGGAACAGTGTCAGGCGGGACTGGAACAGTGTCAGGCGGGACTGGAACAGTGTCGGGCGGGACTGGAACAGTGTCAGGCAGGACTGGAACAGTGTCAGGCGGGACTGGAACAGTGTCGGGCGGGACTGGAACAGTGTCAGGCGGGACTGGAACAGTGTCAGGCAGGACTGGAACAGTGTCAGGCAGGACTGGAATAGTGTCGGGCGGGACTGGAACAGTGTCAGGCAGGACTGGAACAGTGTCAGGCGGGACTGGAACAGTGTCGGGCAGGACTGGAATAGTGTCAGGCAGTCGGAGACTCATGGGGGAAACGTACAGTGTTGTATTCTATAGGGGGAGGAAGGACAAAAGCATATATAGGTGATGCAAGTCTTGCAGTACATACATACAGACTGACCAAAGTGTGAGGGGCTGGGGAAGAGATTCTCTGAGTGACCCCCACCCCCACCCTCCTTCGCTTCACTGAACAAGGCTATTGTTTCAGAGGGTAGCAAGTTGGGGGGTGACAGCTGGCTGACGCAGCAAAAAGAAGAAAAATAATTGACCAACCTTCAATATTGTGTGGGGGACATGACCCACACAACGTATAAGGTGACTGTGCACTAGATTGCATTACTCAATCAACCTTTCCTGATACCGTGTTCCTTTGTCAAAGTAATTCAAAGCTGCCATTTTAATTGGAGATCGCAGCAGAAACGCTTAATGAGTTGGACGGACGTCTGTCAGACTCGGCGTTACAAGTTCGCAGCATCGTTGCTTGGCTCAGAGCATCTTGTGTTTGAACCTGGCATCTAAGTGCAGTTCCCCCACCCCCACCCCACCCCCCAACTGCCTGACAGGCCTCATCAACTATGAAAGGTAAGTCTGAGGCTGACGTTTAATCTCCATAACCCCCTGCCACAGCATGAGATGCAGGCACCGTACAGCACCTGCATCATCTTCAGATGGGGCGCAGACCAGATGACTAGCCCCGCCCGACGTGTCAGGTTCAGTAGTGTTGTGTTGCTGTTCCTCTTCTTTTCCTGTTCCTGCTCTTTTCTTCTTCCTAATTCCCTATTTAACGAGTCACCAGCTGTTTTTTTGTTGTTTTGTTTTGTACATTCAGTTGTGTGTTGTGTGTACTGTTGTCAGTATATCTAGTACGTTTTTTTCCCCCTGCATTCGTATCATAAATCACTCTGACTTTGGCGGCAGTCCTTCGCCTGAAACTAGATTTTTAACAGTTCTCTGGCTGACGTCATCTAGTGGTTTACATTGAGCTGTTCCTGCAGTTTGATATATGGCGCATACTCACTCTTCTTTCCCACACAAGTCCCTTCCCAGGCAGCGGGAGAAAATAAGATGCTTGTGAATAAGCAGTCTCCGTGGAGGACTGTGAGGCGCGCTGGGATTGATGGCCGAGTACGTGTCACAGCAAAGTGCACTTAACATGCCTCCCGATCAGGAAGCGTTTGCTAACGGCTGATGAAGACAAGTTCACTGGCATCAATCCGTTTATTAGAAAGTAATGGTCACTTCCACTCTGGAATGTCTAACACCTTAGGGGCCACTTTCTTATTGATTGCTCGGGCCCACCGTGATTAAGATCCTGGGGAATTGCCGGCTTTTGGGTGTATTTGGGATGAGGGGGTGGAGCAGCGTGGAATTGCATTGTGATTCGGCAAACCGTGTGAAATATCTTGGCCACAACCACTGTCATCACACACACACACGATACCACTCCACTCCCGCAGCTCTTATCACCACTTGCTTCTTGACTTCTAATTATTGTTTTTCTCTGTAAGCCGAGAAATCAAATGTGAGCCCGAACGGATCCTGTCTATCCAGCCCCGAGCGCCACCGTAAAATTACTTGGTGATACAATCACATGCGTTCAATGGGGAGACATCACAGAAGAGAAAAACAAAAATATAAATGCCGAAACATTGTCATCTTTTCACCAAGCTCTCTTGAGATGCAATTATACGGTGATGCTAATTATACACTCAGAGAGCTAAATAGGAAGTCGATGCTGGGAATTAAACTTCCCCAGGTTTAAAGGTACAACCCATAATTCAAACGTTAACAAAAGGGTAACCCCGCTACCAAAACACAAAACTGGTTCCTGATTTCCCTCCCAAACTGACTGACTAGTTTATTGACAGTTGAACTCCAGGACTAACTCTAAGCAGCAACTAAATCTGAGTTGAAAATATTTCCCGATGCTGTAAAAAGCTGTTCATATGAATAAACTCCAGGCCCATGTTTTCCATTTATAATCAGTTGAGAAAAACACAAAATACTCCTTTTATAGCCATAACTCAAACTCTTCAATTATGTATGCAAATATACCTGTATCTCATATGGTCAACGAGATCACAGATCGGGCCTTTAAATCATCAAGTTTTTTTTTCTCAGAAGTGCTCTTGACATTTTTGCTTTGCCACTCTTCAGTGTGAGGTTGCCTGGTTTTACTGAGGGTCCCTTGCCCTGTTGCTCCCTGCAACCTGCAAGGTGATATTTCGTTAATGCCACGACCAAGACCTTATTACCCAAGGCTCCCCTGTGCACAAAGGCAGTCCTAAAGATGGAGGATGACCATCTGGAACTCATCAGTTGGGACTCGTGGTGCAGGGCCGTTTAACTCGTTGCCCAATTTGTCAACATGCTTCGTGCCACGCACATCTGTCTTCCGGCAGTCAGCTAAGGCGTCGCCAAGTCATTCAGTAAAACATTACTAAACTGCCACCTACCACAGGCTTGTCATCTGTTGTCACAATATTATGCTAAATCCTGTCAGTTAATTTCAGCTTCAATTATGTGTTGCCTAATTTGTTACAGAACATACTTTAATTGATAAGTTACTAGCAAGTAGTAGTGCTCCCTAGTTTTTACTAGTACGTCACATATGGCATGAAGAAGCTTTAACATTAGTCTTTACTTCCTCATTGTAAGATTTGAAATATCATATTAAAAATTATTTGTTGTTTAAGTAAATGAAAATGGGCGGCACGGTGCCGCAGTGGTTAGCGTGGTTCCCTCACAGCAAGAAGATCCCGGGTTGAAGACCTGGGGTAGTCCAGCCTCGGTGGGTCATCCTGGGTCGCCCTCTGTGTGGAGTTTGCATGTTTTCCCCTTGTCTGCGTGGGTTTCCTCCAGAATCAGCCATACTAAATTGTCCCTAGGTGTGATTGTGTGCGTGTGTGGGGGGGGGGGGGGGCCCTGTGATGGCCTGGTGGTTTGTCCAGGGTGTCTCCCCGCCTGCTGCCCAATGACTGCTGGGATAGGCTCCAGCATCCCCGCGACCCCGAGAGCAGGATAAGCGGTTCGGATAATGGATGGATGGATGGATGGATGAAAATGTTTTCCGTGTATATTTTTAAGATGACCAGTGACACATTTGGCCATTTAGACTTCGGTAAGAAGAGGTGTAAAATGTGTTGTACTGTAACCACCTGTGTACTGTATTATAGTAGATCTTACTGTGAGGAATGTTAGGCTGCTAGACTCGCATTTAATGCGAGTTGTATTTTGTCATGCCATGAAATACGCACCGTTTGAGCTCTCAGTGGACTTTTTGAAATTCCTTCACTACAGTTGTTCCCTCACCTCATCCAAGTACAAATCTGAAGAAAGTGATGAATTTGACCAAAGAATTTGCTTTTCTTTTTGTACTTTTTTTTTAGTCTCTGGGCACAGTGGGTTACTTTTTTGTAGATTACTCATATTTTTCTGAATGAAATCAATTTGTACTTAATTAACTTGGTTGATTTCTGCATGACATTGGTCTATTCTATTTGGAGAGTGAAATTCATACAAGTTGATTCATTATTAATTGATTTTTTTTTTATCAAAGAAATATAAGAAATCTGGAGAAAACATTTATCCTTGTGACCAGACATCAAAGAAAGTCCAATAAGAAAAAGGCTCTAGTGCAGAATCTAGGATGAACTGAATGAAACAAGTAGTATATTCCAGTTCAGAACCAGTCAAATGACACACATGTGATGTACTATATGTGCCTGTATTTCTTGTTGGAAAAAAAATACCATAAAATCAATTTGTGGCATTTCTGGAAAATTGCGAATTTGGCAAACAAAAGAGGCATAACAGTTGGGAATTATGGCAGTTATCACTAATTTCAATCCCAAACACTCTCCAACCAAAGCCGATAGCCCTCTTTTATTGTTGTAAGGGCATACTTGTGATCTGCACTAGTATAACACAGGAAGTGGCTCATGTAGGAGACTAGATAGTCTTCTTCCTGCCTGGCCTCATCCTTGACCTATTACTTGTCTTCCATTAAGGCTATTACTGTGTAATACAGCGCCAGTGGAGCAGCTGGGAGTTAGAGACCTTGCTATACAGCATTTTGACAGGTGTTGAGGAAGAGAACAGCATCACTGAGTCCCATCCAGCTTTTCCCTTTAGTGTGGGGATACAGCTTACCCTCCATTCACAAGCTTTGATAACCTCACGGTAAACCATCGCCATGCAGTTGCATACTCCAAACTCACCACCTTTCGGCGACAATCACCGTTTTTAGTGTCCACCGGGTCAGTTGGACATAAATCAATAGTCTGATTTAACTTTTCATGTCTAATAACCTTGAACATGGTGTAATAAAACATTCAGGGGCAACTTTTTGTTTGTAAATGACTAATATTGTATTATTTATACCTTTATCTGTAACTGTGAGGGAGTGGTCTTTATTAATATTCATGAGCTGAACTTTGATTGACAAGTATAAGCAAGGGTGTGCGGGGTTTCATATTTTGAGGATTTGATCTGATTGGCTGTATGTAAATAAGTGTCCGATGACATCATGAGGATCAGAAAAAAAACAGCTGATAGAAGCTGAACTAGGGGACCCTCAAATAGAGGAAAAAAGAAAAACTGAGTTGTACCTTTAATACTTGAGCAGTTATTACCTTGCATATCTTGCATAGTTGACATGCCATCAGTGTATGATGTGTGTGTGTGTGTGTGTGTGTGTGAATTAATTAATTGTAAAGCGCTTTGAGTGGCTGTTGCAGCTAGAAAAGCGCTACATAAAATGCAGCTTGATTGATTGGTTGTTTGACATGAATCGTGTAGATCCAGAGATTTTTTTTTTAATTTGAGGGGTGGGATGCTGAGTGAGTGAGGAGAGAATGACTCCGACTGGGCGTTATCTGTCTTTGCTATGAGATTGTCCTTCCCAATGATCCAGGCTAGCATCAACCTTATTGGATTTCCCAATCGATAGTGTAGTTTTAGTCATTTCTGTGGCATTTATTTGGGCCAGTTGGAACTTTGAGCTCATCTGCTACGTGACATCCACTCGAAGACACCCTTAGTGAATGGTGTTATTTTTCCCACCCACATTTCGCGAAGACCTGCCTCTGATTGGCTAAACCTATCCCTAACCTCACCCTAACCTTAACCAACCTAACCAGCGGAGGCAGCGAGTACTAGCAAATCAGATGAAGAGAAGGGTGGGTCTAGGGTGGGTCTTCGTGAAATATGGGTGGGAAACAAATAACGCTGGTAAACGTGTCTACCAAAACTTGAAGTAAGCTGTTATTTTCATAACGAACATTAACGTGCATTATTAGTCTTGTCATGTTTGGATTTGTCATGTTTGGAGGCTACAGTGCAGCACTTTATTTGCTCAGGCTGATGTGAATTACGCGAGAATGATTGGCCATGGCATGAGTCAAGCTGTGTACCTGCAGCCTGAGCAAATAAAGTGCTGGTAGGGGCAGAGTAGCCGCTGCCTTACAGAACAATGCAGCATAAATAATGTTGAGCATTTAAAGCCACCTTCCTGATAAAAGTAATGTTAGCTAAACCAGCTAGCCAGCCATCCAGCTATTATCTGTACCGTGGCTAGCATTAGCAAACGTCATAGCTTTCGTCAGCTCAGTTAGTTAAGTACAAGTTTAGGTACTTGTACTTTACTTGAGTATTTCCATTTTCTGCTAATTCATGCTTCTACTCCGCTACATCTCAGAGGCAAATGTTATACTTTTTACTCTACTACATTTATCTGAGAGCTTTAGTTACTAGTTACTTTGCAGATTCAGATTAACAATACAAAATATAATCAATAAATAAAATATATTATTGTATCAATAAGGCTTTATTGGTTCCCAGGGGGAAATTCACAAGCTACCTAGCAGTATGTAAAATAATATATATATAAATGAATTAAAATTACCTCCATGCTCACCAGCTGCAACATTAAAGAGTGAACACATTAATGCATCAATAATTATAATCCAATAATATTGTAATGATCACGGATGAGTAGACTCGCTAGCCCTTGGCTAACAGGTCGGACCCTTTAGCTGACTGGTTAGCGCAGTCGCCCATGGTTCGGGCAACCCGGGTTCACTTCCCAGCTGTCCCCGGAATTCGCAACAATATAATATGTATATTATTCAGCAATAGGCCATTCAGCATAATGAGTATCCCAGAAAGCTGAATCAGTTCATATGCACACAACATTCAGTGGGAGAAATGTTTCATCACTCATTTAAGTGAGTTCATCAGTCTCAACTGACTGCAGGTATCCCCACCCTTAAACCGGCACAGTTGCGTTACAACTGTAACCAGTGATCGGTTTGGCGGGAATGTCGGAAAAGCTGAGATGCACATTTTCCAAACGCTGTTAAGTGTCAGGAGGATTGCAGTGACTTGTACATCGGAGAAACCAAAACAGATGCTGGTGAAGAGGATGGCACAACACAGGAGAGCTAACATGTCAGGCCAGGACTCCACCGTCTACACCGATCTAAAGGCCAGTGGCCACGCTTTCAAGGATGAGGATGTGCACATCCTTGATAGGGAGGAATGCTGGTTTGAACTGGGAGTCAAGTAGGCCATCTAGAGGGAACGACCATCCCTGAACTGAGGGGGGGGGGCTAAGCGTACCTTTGTTGACATCTTACAGTGCAGTGATTGCAATTATTTCCCAATCCTCTGTGAATAGTACACATGGCCATTGTAACTCAAGTTAATGGTCGCGGCAATTTGCATATGAAACCGATCGCTGGTTTTGGTTGTGACGCAACTGTGCCGGTTTCAGTCATCATGCAGCTGTGCTGTTTATAAGGGTGGGGATACCTGCAGCCAGCTGAGACTGACAAAGGCATTTAGATGAGTAAGGAAATGTTTCTCCCACTGAACGTTGTCTTCAGATGAACCAATTCAACCTTCTGGGGTTTCCTTACCTGGATTATTGAGCATGCATCAGTGCATAATGAGCACTTTTACTTTGTTACTTTAAGTATATTTTAATGTTAATACTTAAGTAACATGTTCAGTGCAGGACTTTTACTTGTAACAGAGTATTTCTACTGTGTGGTATTACTACTTTTACTTAGGTAAAAGATCTGAGTACTTCTTCCACCAAGGTCAGTTACAATATATCCTGTCATTCCTTCTCAGAATGACAGAGGTTAAGGAGGGCGATGCTATGTACTATGTAGCACCGGTAGAGTCAGGAATGAGATGTAAATGGAACTGGGCACGGTTTAAAGTGGAGGTGAAGATTGAAGTGAAGGGATTCAGGCACACACTGCCCGTTTTTCAGTATTTTAACAAAGTAGACAAACTGGGACTCAGACCCGCCCGGCGCCTGTCACCTTGGCCAACTCTGGAAAAGTAATGAGTCCAGCCCCTCTCCAGGAGTTTGATACCAGAGCCCATGCTATGTGTGGAGGTGAGCCCAACTGTATCTAGTTGATACCGCTCCACCTCCCGCACCAGCTCAGGCTCCTTCCCCGCCAGAGAGGTGACATCCCACGTCGCAAGGACCAATCTGCGATGCTGGAATTTGGCACGCCCTGGTCCCCGCCTTTGCCTGCTGCCCGGCCTGCATTGCACCCTAGCCCAGTGCTCATCCCCACGTGCGGTGGCTCCACGAGGTGGTGGTTCCATGCTGTTCTTTCGGGCTGGGCCCGACTGGGCCCCATAGGCCAAGGCCAGGCCACCAGACACTCGCCGGCAAGCTCCCTTCCCAGGTCTGGCTCCAGGAGGGGGCCCTGGAAAAAGATGCTGCTTTCTCATTGTATGCCAATCTCAAATGCTCCAAAAGACATCATTTGCATATATTATCTTGTCACCTTTTTCACTACTCTATAGAGCTTGCAGGTCTGAATTGAAACATTATGAAGAAATATAATCCCATTTGATTTATTTTCGATTTATTAGCTTATATATCTACAGCTAAAGTTCACTGAGTTAGCATGCAGACAAAAAATGCTGAATAATTATCATAAGACAATACCATTGCAGACACAGGATCGTTGCATTCATAGGCATACTATATATAATATGGGATACAGAGTTCTCAGCCGGGAAGTATATTGTTCTTAATGGTGGCAACAACATTCCGTTCATTCCAAGATCCGGGCTATGAAATAGTCTAGACATTGTTAAGTCTTCAGCACATCCACTTCTTCTGTCACCATAAGAATTCCTTTTGGGTGAGATGGGGGGGGGGGGCTTCTGCAGTACTATGACATTGCTGAGCCCATTCTCATTCCACCATGTCCTTTATCCACGCTTTTGCTAAAGCATAAGTACCATTCCGCATCTGTATGGAGATGCACCAGGTAGTGAGATTTACCAATGTTCTCAACTTCAACCCTAAACTTAACCACTACCTAACCAGTATGTCATATTAGGCTGAACCATCATCTGAGAAAAAAATGGGTCATTGCAGGGTAAAAAAGCTCCAGCACTGCCACAGGAGGTTTAACGGTGGCTTCTACTGAACACCTGGCATGGCTCCACATGGATGCTAAGGGGTACCTTGCATGTCCTATATTGCCACTTTTGCCAAAGTGTAGCGATAGGATGCCATGGGATGAGAATATGTTGCATTACCACACTCTGGACCTCAGTTATAAAAAAGTCTTCAAATGAATGAATGGTAATGATTATAATGTTCTACAAACTCATGTTATTGTATAACTGCTTAAAGCTAGGGTAGACCGTTTTCTGGAAAAGGCAAAAGAAAAAAAAATCCACCAGAATCTGAAAATACAGCCCTCCTCTTTCAGCCCCCCCCCTCTGTCCTAAGCCCCTCCCACCAGACAAGCGCAGGCATATAATTCAAATGTGTGCAACCAGGAAATGTCAAAGCGAGACTCGTGAAACTTGTATCGTAGTTGATAATCTATCCTTGTAAAACATTATTTTTTTCAGCCAGTCTCTTAGTTACACTAATATTGTTCATGTGAAGCAGCCATTTTGAGTTGGTCTTTTTGATTTTTTTTTTTTTTTTAAATAAAAACACTTGTGTGGGACAGCTTTGTGGAACGTTACAACCAGGAAATGCCAAAGCATCACTCATGAAACTCATGTCATTAACTTCAAGGTAGTGAGCGTAAGGCTGCCACCGCCGTTGTTAACTCGGTCTGGTCCAATGTCGGAGGCAGAAGAATATTCACCACACGGACACATTTATGGTACAAAAATAGCATTTATTGAAGATACAAATGAATTAAAACTACAGCTAGACACCCAAAGCAAAAAGCCCCCACAGAGGTCAGCCCCTAATAGGCACAGGCAGCCACCCTATGGCCCTACTACACACAGCACTGCACGTGAATTAGGATCAACTTAGCACACAAGCTGGGAGTACCACTGCACATGGTACCAGAACGCACAGCAGTGAGTACACTGCTCACTAATGGAACACAGTATCAGAATACACATCAGTCAATAAGGACCACTCCAAACTGTAAGCAGATCAGAACCATTTCTACCAATAGGGGGAGCCAGGTTGTCAAATTACTAAAATCTATGTCTACGATAAATCATATATAGACAAAGACAAAAAAAACCCCTCTTGATAAGACAATATATAAACATTAAAGTGTGTTAGACTTGTCTCGCCCTGTCTGGCGACAAGACCCCTATGGGGCGTGAACATTGAGTCTCCCGTAGAACCAGGAAGTGCTCACAGCAATACTTGCTGCAGCCAGAATGGCAAGATAGTGACGGTAGATGACCTGTTTGAGAAGGCATGACAGCATGAGGTGATGTGTGTGGTCGTGATCATAACAGCCCTGTGAAGCACAGGCCAAGGTACATACCAGTCCCCGGTCCCTCTCTATCTAAAGATGTCCAGCCTCCTCTCCTAACGTAGGAACAAATCCCCTGCTTGGCTGTCTTCACTGCCAGCGACACTAAACGTCGTGAACAGTACCCTCCTGCCCCAGTGCCACAGCCACGAACCAAAGCAGTTCAGTCTCTCCCACGTGCCGTCCGGCTGTTCAGTGCACACTTTAGTTCCAGCATGGTCCTCCACACTCTGACACAGGTGAACATCATCAGTCATCAGTTCTCTCACATATGTGGAAATCCTTCCCTGCGTGTCCGCAGGGAGATAGAGACCCTCCCCCAAGTTTCCTCACTACGCTCCTCCCTTGCCTAACGGAGAAGACTCATCCTCGATTCATAGTCCCCTGGTGACAAGGTGCCCTCCTCTCAGCAATAGGACCCCCTCCTCATGCAGAGTCAAGTTGACAGTTCCCCCTCCTAGCGGGGGTAGGTACGGCTCATAGTGTTGCTCCAGGGGTGCACCAGTGTCCATTTCTCTACTGTAGCAATCTGGTACCCGAACACCCTCCTTTCGTCTAGGGGTCTCCTCTGCCATTGCCCCAGAGTTCAGTCTTGTAATGCCCCCCCCCCCCCCCCACTGCTCCTTGCTCACCCCTACTCACTGTTGGCTGTAGGACAGATGTAGCACATTCAGGTGGCGATGACTGTTGCTGCCAGAGAACATCAGTAGCACTCTTGTTGATCCTGCTCCAGCATGGGACCCCCTCCAGCTGCCTTGGAGGGCCTGATATACAGTCGTCCTGGGTCAGTGAATGCCCTGGACAGGGAGACAAATATGGTTTAAGGCGGTTGAAATTTAGCACAGTCTCTGAACCCTCCCCTACTAGTGCCACATGATGCAACACTATTGTGACCCTTTCTACTATATTATAGGGGCCCTTAAAGTGCCTCTGAAGCTTGGGACACAATCCTCTCCTCCTAACCTTGTTTAGAACCCACACAAGCTCTCCTTCAGGGTAATACTAAAGGTTGACTCTGAGATAGAAATTGGTCTTTTGTTGACTTTCAGTTTTAGCCTGATGCTTCTTCACTGCCTCCACTGCAGTGGACAGTCTCCACTAATCAGAATCAGAATCAGGTTTATTGGCCATGTAGGTTTGCACTACAACACAACAATCTCCAGATATACACACAAGGATTGACTATATACAGGTGAAATAAGAGGTGATAAGGTGCAGTGGTGCCGAGAATATATCAGAGATGCTGAAATACTTGTTAGCAGCTTACTGACATAGTACATGCCTGAGGTAGATGGCATGACAGAGCGTACCAGTATACGTACAACGTACAGTACAGTATAGTGTAGTATATACTACATGGTTGGATTTATTGACAGTGTTAAGCATTCATTTGAATGACAGCCTGCAGAAAGACATTGTTTTTATATCTGGTTGTTTTGGGGTACAGTGCCCTGTAGCGCCTACCAGAGGGGAGGAGTTGATAATATAGCCATGTAAAAAAAAGAAAATGTTAACCGAATCTCTTAGCTCCACTAATATCATTCATGTGAAGCAGCCATTTCGAGGTGGTCTTGTTGGATTTTGTGAAAGTAAAAGACTTGTTGGAGGGGCTGGTAAAGAAGGGAGAACTAGTCCACACAATTGAGGCGAGATGATCGCGTACTTGTGCATCTGCATTTGTAGAACAGCCAATAGGAACGCCCTCTCTTTGAATCACGGTATGAAGACAGGCACGCCATCCAATTAATCAAATGATTGGACAGGCTTATTTTTCTTTAGAATTATTACTTATTATTATTACCTATTACTTATTATTTTACAGAGCATTTTATTTATTGATTGCTGTCGCGATGTAAAGAAAATTTCGACAAACAAGGCAAGGCAAGACAAGTTTATTTGTATAGCACCTTATCATCGCAGAGGTCATTCAAAGTGCTTCACAGGTCAAATAAATCATAAAATAAGATAAATTAAAGTACAGACAAACTTTATAAGGTTTTTTTTTTGTTATTCATCCGTCGCAACGAGGACCATTTGCGTAGGAGCGGCCATATGCTAAGGTCCTGATGGACCCACGATGATCACTACACCAGGAAGTGAGAGGCCATCGCACCGCTTCGCATTCCTTTTGGCAAATAGGACATCTGGCCCAATACTCGCCACCTCCCCAATACTCTCCACCTCCCCAATACTCGCCACCTCCCCAATACTCTCCACCTCCCCAATACTCGCCACCTCCCTTTATAAAAGTACAGACAAGTTTAAAACTGAGTTGGTAAAATAAATAAAATTGCCCCAAAAACTGATTAATTAAAAGTAGCAACAATCGGAGCAGAATATATAAAAATTAGCAAAATATACAACACACACACGCTTAGAACTTAGCTGTAGGCTGTTTTGAAAAGTAAGGTTTTTAACCCATTTTTAAATGTGCCCAGTGTGGGGGCCTCTCTCAGGTCCTCAGGCAGGGTGTCCGGTGTGGGGGCCTCTCTCAGGTCCTCAGGCAGGGTGTCCAGTGTGGGGGCTTCTCTCAGGTCCTCAGGCAGAGTGTCCAGTGTGGGGGCTTCTCTCAGGTCCTCAGGCAGGGTGTCCAGTGTGGGGGCCTCTCTCAGGTCCTCAGGCAGGGTGTCCGGTGTGGGGGCCTCTCTCAGGTCCTCAGGCAGGGTGTCCGGTGTGGGGGCTTCTCTCAGGTCCTCAGGCAGGGTGTCCGGTGTGGGGGCTTCTCTCAGGTCCTCAGGCACGGTGTCCAGTGTGGGGGCCTCTCTCAGGTCCTCAGGCAGGGCGTTCCATCTACTTGGGGCGTAAATAGAAAAGCAGCTTTCCATGCTGTAGACCTGCACGAGGGATGGTTAAAAGACCACTGCCATGGACCTGAGCAGTCTTGCTGGTTTGTAAGTAATCAGCATGTCTTTTATATAGCGTGTTGCAAGGCCATGCAGCGCTTTGTATACAAGTAACACAAGTTTAAAATCGATTCTAGTTTCGACGGGGAGCCAATGCAGAGATGTAAGAACAGAACAGGTGTAATGTGCTCATACTTTTTAGTTCTGGCGAGAACACGTGCTGCCGCATTTTGAATTAACTGTAGTTGGCATCTGATTTTGGGAGGCCGGTGAATAGTCCATTACAGTAGTCTAGTCTACTTGTTATAAAAGCATGGATTAATTTCTCACAGTCTGATTTTGATAGAAAGCCCCATAGTTTTGAAATGTTGTTACGATGGTAGAAGGCTGATCTTGTGAGATGATTGATGTGGCTCTTAACATTCAGATCACTGTCTGTGATTACACCAAGATTTCTAGCTTTGCTTTTGTACTCCAGAGACAGAGAGCTGAGATGAGCTGCGATTCACTGTTTCTTAGTCTTTGCTCCAAAAATAAGTATTTCTGTCTTGTCTTTGTTCGGTTGTAAAATGTTCTCTGACATCCATAGATTAATATCATCACTGCACTGAGTTTGGGAATGTATGCAATAGGTCATCAGGAGATAGTGATAAGTACAGTTGTGAATCATCTGCATAATTATGGGAATTTATTTTATGTTTCTGTATAACATGTGCAAGTGGGAGCATATATATATAGATTGAATAGTAATGGTCCAAGAATGGGTGGCATGGTGGCGCAGTGGTTAGCACAGTTGCCTCACAGCAAGAAGGTTCTAGGTTTGATTCCCCGGGCAGTCCGACCTTGGGGGTCGTCCTGGGTGGTCCTGTGTGGAGTTTGCATGTTCTCCCTGTTTATGCGTGGGTTTCCTCTGGGTGCTCCGGTTTCCTCCCAGTCCAAAGACATGTAGCTCAGGTGAATCAGCCATACTAAATTGCCCATAGGTATGAATGTGTGTGTGCGTGTGTGTGAGCCCTGTGTTATGGCCTGGCGGCCTGTCCAGGGTGTCGCCTCGCCTGCCGCCCAATGACTGTTGGGAT
The DNA here is from genome assembly GCF_029633865.1 of Lampris incognitus. Taxonomy (NCBI): domain Eukaryota; kingdom Metazoa; phylum Chordata; class Actinopteri; order Lampriformes; family Lampridae; genus Lampris; species Lampris incognitus. The sequence goes on from NC_079218.1 coordinate 2,969,694, forward strand.
AGGCTCCAGCGTTCCTGCGAGCCTGAAAGCAGGATAAGCGGTTTGGGTAATGGATGGATGGTCCAAGAATCGAACCTTGGGGTACCCCACACATTATACCCACTTTGTCCAAGGAAAAGTCTCCAATAGACACAAAGAACTGCCTGTCCTGTAGGTGTGTTCTAAACCATTTGACAACCGGGCCCGAGAGGCTGACTCATTTTTCTAATCTCTCTTGCAAAATATCATGATCAACAGTGTTGAAGGCAGCACTGAGATCCAAGAGCACAAGAGCAGATAATTTTTTAGAATCCATGTTCATATGCAGATCGTTCACAACTTTGATAAGTGCTGTTTCTGTGCTATGTTGAGATCAAAAACCTGACTGATAAATGGCTAGATTAGAAGGTTGTTAGATATTAAATAGTTATTAAGTTGAGAATAAATGGTTTTTTCAAGTATTTTGCTGAGGAATGGTAAATTGGGGATTGGCCTGTAGTTGGCAATAGCTGTTTCATCAAGGGTGTGCTTCTTCAGAAGTGATTTAATGACAGTTGTCTTAAGTGCTGCAGGAAATTTACCTGCCCGAAGACGGCAGTTAATAATGTCTAAAACATCATGTGCTAAGCAATTAAAAAAAATTTTACAAAATGTGGTAGGGAGAGGATCCAAGCAGCAGGTGGATGACCTAATCTGCCAGACAATATTGTCTAGACTTTTAAGGTCTAGAGGGTCAAAGTCAGACATGGTGCCAGGGATATGTCTGGAGAACTGGAGGGTAGGTTCATCCCTAGATATGGAGGCACTAACGTTCCGTCTAATGGCAAAAATGTAGTTATTGAAGAATGTGGCGAATTGCTCACATTTTTCAGTGGACAGCATCTCTGATGGGTTTGGAGATGGTGTCGATCAATAGTAGAGAAAAGCACTTTACTATTGTTAACATTTTCATTAATGATTTTAGAGAAAAAAAGACTGTCTGGCCTGTTTAATTTCTTTGTTGTACTTATTCAGTCTGTCCTTGTGCATGTCATGGTGAACCTGAAGTTTAGTCTTTCTCCTCTGTCGTTCTGCCTGGTGACACTTTCTTAGCCTGCCTAACAACCACTCCATTTCTCCAAGGGGCTTTTTGTTTTTCTGTTTTTAGTTTTAACAGGTGCAGTGTTGTCAAAGATAATTCGTATTTTTGATACTTCTAAAATGCTACTGCAATAAATTGCCTACCCTGTCTTTAATCAAAGACTAAATAATTCAGGATGTCCATTTCAGAAATATGATGTGTTTTGACATTTTCATTGACAGTTCTCTTCATACGCTAAAGTTTTACTTGAACAGAAAACAAGTGACTCACATCTTTGGAAACAAAACTTATTTTTATTGTGATCACCCGAGATACAATTTCTGTCCTAGTCCACAATTTAGAACGACGAAAGCTGATATAAATTATTTCAGTTTTTTCTGTCAAAGAAAATTAGCTGCAAAATGTAGGATATCAATTAATTTAAGATTTTCCATTTTAATGTTGTTGCAAGTATACCATTATACCATCCAATATTTTGGTAGTATGTTTAGAGGGATGTCAGCAATCTGTGGTGATTCATAATCCTAAAAGTATTTATTTACTGCATTTTCAGCATGAGAAATAACTGTATTCCTGGCTTTTTGAGAAGAATGTGTGGCAGCACAAAACTGCTATCAGTGCATAGCTGTAGAAAAAGCCATTAAGTAGGGTCGGAAAAACAATTGTATATGCAGATACAAAATCTGGAATTTCTGCCGTGTAACTTGTCTTTAATACTGCTTATAGTATGTAAGGCATCCAAATGTTCACTATACAAAAAACCGAAACTTTTTTAAACGTGTTTGATCATAATTCACTTAGTGCACGCAGCTGCTGGGGTGATTAAAGCAGGAATTTTGTATGTTTCTTCCAGGCCTCTTTTACTGTATCAGTAAATAACATGTGCCTCTAAATTTTAGCCTATCAGCTGCTAAGTAACACCTTGTAGAAAAGAGAAAGATCAGCATTTATAGACTCTCAACATTTTTCACCTCACATGAGAAATTGTACTGTTACAATACACACTGATCTACTGGCCATTGTGAGACTGTGGGCAGGTGTGCAACAATCACCTGCGACTGGCATGATGGCGAGTAGGTGGCGTAGGATAAAGCGCCTACATCCATATGCAGCCAGTGACTCATAACCCTGGAAATAGGTCATCCCTTGACCCACAAGATGATGACCCACACATTGCATTAGATAATCTACCTGATGCTCACAACATGTTGAACACTGTCTCATGGCAAACACGTAATTCATAAATAGATCACCTCACATCGTTCCTGCTATTAACAAGTGTTACCATGGCAACCATTTTCTCTCTACCTTAATTGATTGTAAATTAACCCGTCCCATAAATTGAGTAATTAGGGCAGTAAGTGAATGTCCTGTCTCCTATTTAATTCACAATAATAACTTTTGTATACTGGAGTATAATAAACTTGTTTTGAGCTATTTTATGATATTTCTGATATTTCGTGTTATTCAAAGAGAAATTGTCCATTTATGAAACAAACCCCTCAAACACGGAATATCCAACATTTACACTTATAGCTCTGTTTAGATATGCAACGGTTAATTAATTTCAGGACTCTAACCTCATCGGCCCAAGATTCATCTCTACTGTTAATAGATACAAATGGCGATTGAGATCCCCTTACTATTTGCAGTTAAACATCATTATAGTGCATTTGCATGCATGATGCAGACTCTGATGATACCAGACACAGCTGATGAAAACACAGTGGAAACTCCCAAATGTTTATTTTAGTATTTATCATTATCATTTTCAGAGAATATCAATGCTTATTGTCCCAGCTATATCTCTGCATATTAGGGAAAACTTGGTGTGGTTGTCATACTTCTTACCATTGTTTGTATTACTCAGCAACAACACATCGTAAAGAAGAAGTAATTTCAGTGTTAATTGAAAGATTTAAGTCTTGGGGAAAAGTAAGGACCCTGTTTCATAGCTCAATTGTAAAAAAAAAAAAAGAAGAAGAAAAAAGCATTTACCTGTCAAAAGCACACTGACCCCAGATTTTCTGTTGCTCTTTCAACACATTTTCTGTAAAAATGTTCAGACATGACTCTTTTTTTTTTTGCCAAGGGAGAGAAAACAAAATATTCTTAGCATGCCAGAGACGAGCCGAGTGAGGATGGACAGGAATACTTGTGACTAAGTAGTGCAGATGTGCAGACACACAACTTTGATGGTTTGACAACTAAATTCCATTCCATTATCCAAACCGTTTATCCTGCTGTCACGGTCGCGGGAAGCTGGAGCCTATCCCAGCAGTCATTGGGTGGCAGGCGGGGAGACACCCTGGACAGGCTGCCAGGCCATCACAGGGCCTTCTATATATATATATATATATATATCAATACAGATGCAGGAAAGTTTTAATACATAGCAGTACAAGCCTGTTTCATGCGTCGCACGCTCATCAGCTACGTATTAAAACCTTTTTTCCTGCATCTGAATTGATATTCCAGTCCTCATTAGTTGAGCACTTCTATCAACACCATTGACCGTTTAGGGGAAAAAACGATATATATATATAAAACAGACGAGATAACAACGGCAAAACAGAGACATACGTGGGTCTAACAGAGGGAACATTCAAAAAGAGGTGTAATGCACACACGTGTAGCTTTGGAAACAACAATTTAAAGAATGTCCCATCTTTAAGCCCTTATATTTGGTCACTGGTGGACAGAAACATTAATTATTCAACCACCTGAAAAATCCTCTCAAAGAACAAAACATATTCAGCCAGCAGTAAAATGTGCAACCTGGTATGTCTAACTGACAAATACTTGATCACCTGCAGACCACAAATGTCCACACTGAATAACGGCAATGAACTGGCCCGCAGTTGCACACATACATATAAGCACCTACTTTACATGACAATAGATAAATACCCCCCACCCCCCATGGACCGTTAGCGATCACGTGATTTTGAATGTCGCAGCTCTCCCTTCCCCATTGGACGTTGCGCATGTGATGTGCATGACGAGGCAGTAAATGGCGTGTTCTTTACCGAGAAGCTTTATGGACAGCTGATGATGCTTATGGCATGAAACGGGGACCACCACAGGAAGTGCCGCAGACACGGTGGCCCTTGGCTAACGGGTCGGGCCCTTTAGTCGACTGAGTAACGTGGTCGCTTGCGGTGTGGGAGCCACGGGTTCGCGTCCCGGATGCGGCGTCCCGAGCTGCCCCCCCCCCCTGAATTCGCTACAATACAGACATACTCTACTATTCACAGTAATATACGAGTCATGCTGCCACATACGTCTGTAGAGTATCACAGGATTGTTTGATTCTTCAGCGTCGTGTTGACAGTTTGTTTTCTCTTCCAGCCTTAGTTTATATACATGTATACAAAATAAATGACAACAACAACAACAACGCAGTAACCAGTAACTACACAGTCTTGGGAAAAAGGTATACCTTTAAGTAGACTTTTCTAACGTATGCCATGTCTCTTAAGCAACAAAACAACCCCTCCCGAGGGAGAGGAGGGGAGAGAGGGGGAGAGGAGGAGAGGGGGAGAGAGGAGGAGAGGGAGAGGAGGAGAGGGAGAGAGGAGCAGAGAGGGAGAGGAGGGGAGGAGGAGAGGGAGAGAGGAGGAGAGGGAGGGAGAGAGGAGGAGAGGGAGAGGAGGAGAGGGAGAGGAGGAGAGGGAGATAGGAGGGGAGGGAGAGAGGAGGAGAGGGAGAGAGGGAGGGAGGGAGAGAAAACAGTCGTCTGTATTTGCATAGCGACAGATAATATAGCGCAGCCCCTGCTGTCCTAAAGTAATAAAGTCCTGAAAAATAAAACTATGCAAAGCGTGTTTAGTTCCAGAGACGAGAAAGAGCGGACCGGAAGTCCTCTCTCCCTTGTTAGACTCTGTTAGCAGCAGGACCGGAAGTCCTCTCTCCCTTGTTAGACTCTATTAGCAGCAGGACCGGAACTCCCCTCTCTCCCTTGTTAGACTCTGTTAGCAGCAGGACCGGAGGTCCTCTCTCCCTTGTTAGACTTCATTAGCGCCCGCACGGGGAGACGTGAGCGCGGGTACAGGCGCGAGTCGCGGCGCGGGTTGCCGGTGGGCATTATAAAGTTGTCCGGGACTCGGCTCGAGCCGGCGGAAGCGCCGCGCGCTCGGCCGTGGGTTCGCCGTCCGGGACACGGCGCTTCCGCCGGCTCGAGCCGAGTCCACATAGTCCACAACGTCACGTCGACCGGGTCTCATTTGAACCCCCCCCCTCTCTCTCTCTCCCCTCTCCCCCCCCCTCTCTCCCCCCCTCTCTCTCTCTTTCTCTCTCTCTCTCTCTCTCTCTCCCCTCCCCCCCTCTCTCCCCCTCTCCCCCCCCCCCTCTCTCTCTCTCTCCCCTCTCCTCTCTCTCTGTCTCTCTCTGTCTCTCTCCCGTCTCTCCCGTCTCCTCTCTCTCTCTCCCCCCTCTCTCTCCGCTCTCTCTCCCCCCTCTCTCTCTCCCCCCTCTTGCTCTCTCTCTCTCTCTTTCTCCCCCCCTCTCTCTCCGCTCTCTCTCCCCCCTCGCGCTCTCTCCCCCCGTCCCCCCTCTCTCTCAGTCGCTCTCTCTACCGAACGGCGACAGAGCGCGCGCTTTAAGAGCTGTAAACTGCCGGCCGGTTTTCCTTCGGACGAACATTCCCAAGTGCGTCCCGGCAGGCGGCGGGCTGGGAGCAAGAGGCGGTCGGTATTCCACAGCCCCGCACCTGCGCGGCAGACGCTCGGGATTCCGCTAATGAGCCGGGATCAGTAACCGCGTGCTCCGTCTCCGCGTAAGCTAGGGGACCGCGCGGCGCCCGCACAGCGCTTGGTGGCGGTTGGCGGCGGCGGGAGCGTGTCCGGCGAGGCCGCCATGGGGGTGTGCCGGCTCTTCGGCGTGTTGTGGAGGTGCGTGGTGCTCCTGTCTCTGAGGCTCTTGTTCCTTGTGCCCGCAGGGCTGCCGGTCCACAGCCAGGGGGATTCCCAGTCCGACAACAGAGTCATGGACAACATCACCGTCCGGCAGGGCGAGACGGTCTTCCTCAGGTGAGTCTCGTCCTCCTCCCCGGCGCGTGCTTCTGCCGCGCTCTCCCACGAGGCCTGTCGCCTATGGCGTGTGTTTGGGAAGTTAATTAAAGTAATTGGGGTTAAAAAAAGAAGCGTTGGTGAGCAACCTATGTGATTATGCGCTGTGTGGTTGGAGGGGATTTCAGGAGGATTACCCTGGAGAACACTCCATCCAGAGGACAGACTCCAGTCTTTAGCAGCTCTTAACAAGACACGCCGCCTTTATAATTGTTGTGTAACAGTGCAGAACTGGAAGTGGAGGCTGTTTCTTCTTCGGTGGAAAACCCTCGCAAAGTGCGTGACTCGCTGGAGGAGATGCTTGTGCAGTCTGGGTGTGGAAATGAACCACTGTTCAGCTCCTCATGAGGAACAGACGTGAGATAGACGTGGGGGACAAGATGGGGACAGAGGCCGTCCCTTATAGAGACTGTGGCCTTATAGAGGTGATATATATAGCTCATAGCCTGGCCATTATGTCCCGTGGAAGGCTTTACCCCCACTTTTGCTCCCGTGCAGCATTCACTGGATGTAGGCTGATCCAAGCAGACTACCCTGCAATGAATGAGAAAATTCTTTCTGCATATGATGGTCAGGGTGATGACTGCCATTGTTTCAAGGGCATATAGGGAGCCTTTGTATGGGATGCTAATCACTATTGTTGTGATGAGTGGTGTCTTTTCAACCCCGATTCAGCCTACTGACAGGCTCTTTATGAGGTGGCTGACTGCAAACATTGTTGAGGGATGTGAATGGGGGTGCCACCTCACCTAGCTTATTGATACTCAGGCCAGATTGGAGCCATGTTGTTGAACTTGCATCACCAAGCCTATTTGAAATGTAGTTATGGATGGACTATGTTGTTATCGGCCAATCAGATTTCACAATCAAACCTGGAACTTTGAAAACTTGACAAACTAATATTCAATTTTAATTCAATTTTAATTGTCGTCGGGACACTGACCAAAAAGCATGAATTACTTCTATAATAGCTACACCTTCGACTTGTCCCAACCAGATCTGTTTCAGCACCACGGACAGCATATCTATATCTATATCTATCTATCCATCCATCCATCCATCTATCCATCTATCTATCTATCTATCTATCTATCTATCTATCTATCTATCTATCTATCTATCTATCTATCTATCTATCTATCTATCTATCTATCTATCTATCTATCTATCTATCTAATCTATCTATCTATCTATCTATACACACACACACACACACACACACACACACATATAGCTTTGTTAAAAGAAACATCCAACGGTCGGAAAAGTGCTCAACAAATAAGGAGCAAAATAATCCAGCGATTCAAGTAAATACACAGTACAAACCTGTTTCATGCCATAAGCAATCATCACGTATGGCATGAAACAGGCTTGTACTGTCTCATACAGAATTTACTCGAATCACTGGATTATATATACTGACCTTTATTTTTCAGTAACTTTTGCAGACAGTTATACCAATTGGCTAGACAGATTGGTTTGACAGATTGGCTGGACAGAGGGACCAAGCTGCGAAGGATGGACAGCAAGTTAGGGCGATCAAGGATAGAGATGGAAATGTCCTGACAAGCGAGAAGTGTGCTGAGAAGGTGGAAGGAATACTTTGAGGGCTGATTAATGAAGAAAATGAGAGAGAGAGAAGGTTGGATGATGTGGGGATAGTGAATCAGGAAGTGCAGTGGATTAGCAAGGAGGAAGTGAGGGCAGCTATGAAGAGGATGAAGAGTGGAAAGGCAGTTGGTCCTGATGACATACCTGTGGAGGCATGGAGATGTTTAGGAGAGATGGCAGTGGAGTTTTTAACTAGATTGTTTAACACTATCCTGGAAAGTGAGAGGATGCCTGAGGAGTGGAGAAGAAGCATACTGGTACCGATTTTCAAGAACAAGGGTGATGTGCAGAACTGTAACAACTACAGAGGTATAAAGTTGATCAGCCACAGCAGGAAGATATGGGAAAGAGTAATAGAAGCTAGGTTAAGAGGAGGAGAGGTGACGATCAGCCACAGCATGAAGATATGGGAAAGAGTAATAGAAGGTAGGTTAAGAGGAGAGGTGATGATCAGCAACAGCAGTATGGTTTCATGCCAGGAAAGAGCACCACAGATGTGATGTTTGCTTTGAGAATGTTGGTGGAGAAGTATAGAGGAGGCCAGAAAGAGTTACATTGTGTCTTTGTAGATTTAGAGAAAGCATACGACTGGGTGCCGAGAGAGGAGGTGTGGTATTGTATGAGGAAGTCAGGAGTTACAGAGAAGTATGTAGGAGTGGTGCAGGATATGTATGAGGGAAGTGTGACAGTGGTGAGGTGTGTGGTTGGAGTGACAGATGGGTTCAAGGTGGAGGTGGGATTACATCAAGGATCGCCTCTGAGCCCTTTCTTGTTTGCAATGGTGATGGACAGGTTGACGGATAAGATCAGGCAGGAGTCTCCGTGGATGATGATGTTTGCGGATGACATTGTGATCTGTAGTGAGAGTAGGGTGCAGGTGGAGGAGAGCCTGGAGAGGTGGAGGTATGCACTGGAGAGAAGAGGAATGAAAGTCAGTAGGAGCAAGACAGAATACCTATGCATGAATGAGAGGGAGTACAGTGGAATGGTGAGGATGCAAGGAGTGGAGGTGATGAAGGCATATGAGTTTAAATACTTGGGGTCAACTGTCCAAAGTAACAGGGAGTGCAGGAGAGAGGTGAAGAAGAGAGTGCAGGCAGGGTGGAGTGGGTGGAGAAGAGTGTCAGGAGTGATTTGTGACAGAAGGGTACCAGCAAGAGTTAAAGGGAAAGTTTACAAGATGGTAGTGAGACCAGCTATGTTATATGGTTTGGACACAGTGGCGCTGACGAAAAGACAGGAGGTGGAGCTGGAGGTGGCAGAGATGAAGATGATAAGATTTTCACTGGGAGTGATGAAGAAGGACAGGATTAGGAAGGAGTATATTAGAGGGACCACTCAGGTTGGACGGTTTGGAGACAAAGCAAGAGAGGCAAGATTGAGATGGTTTGGACATGTGTGGAGGAGAGATGCTGGGTATACTGGGAGAAGGATGCTGAATATGGAGCTGCCAGGGAAGAGGAGAAGAGGAAGGCCAAAGAGGAGGTTTATGGAGGTGGTGAGGGAGGACATGCAGGTGGCTGGTGTGACAGAGGAAGATGCAGAGGACAGGAAGAGATGGAAACGGATGATCCGCTGTGGCGCCCCCTAACGGGAGCAGCCGAAAGTAGTAGTAGCAGTAGTAGTAGTAGTAGCAGTAGTAGTAGTAGTAGTAGTAGTAGTAGTAGTTTTGCAGACAGTTATAAAGAAAAAGAAACAAAAGAAGTATGTCTGAAATTAAGTCATCAACACTTTTCAATTTCTCTTCACTTATCTTTTGGTCACGTTGTGCTGATCACAGGTTAGCATATTTTCTGGACAAACACAAATCTATGTGGGGTTACCTGTGTAGTACTTCACAGTAACATACCTAGAGAACATCCAGCAAGGTGCCTTTTATTTCTCCCCAGAAGAAAAAAAAATTCAAAAAACAGAAAAACTCTGCAATGACAAGTGTGTGTGCAGGTCACAGCATTTCAGTCTCAAATGGTTTTTCACATGCTGTCCACAGCTGTATTCTGCTTTCATCCTGGAGCCAAGACCCACTCTCGCCCAGGCGTGGGGGTCCAAAGGGCACCACTGCCTTTGTAGCATGCAGTGATGAAGAGAGATGCTCATTGTGTACAGTTATTTAGAAATCACACAGTTCCTTCTGCCCAAATTCAATCTTTCCTACCTCTATGTTGCTATTTTAAGGAGCACGTCTCTCTCTAAGTGCGACTGACAGGAGTTGGACCAGTGATAACAACTGCTGTTGTTCACCACCGGGCACTCACTATTATTCCTAAACTGCATCGTTTTTCAAAATCTATTCTGTCCTTTTTCTCAAACGTATGTTTGGATCATCAGCATGGGTGTGACCTATTTTTTTTTCTTCTGTTGATCATAAGCTGGTACATTATATTGACACTGCCAGCGAGAGTGTCTTTTGGGAGCTTCGGCATGCATAGATTACTTGGTAATTTAAAATCATGATATAAATGGCTTTCCCCTCAATTTTTGGTTCCTTTTGCATGTTTTTCTGCTGGCATCACATCATGTACCTTGGGGTTATGCTTACCCCAGTTCTTTAAAAACAGGGCAATGGACTATTGATATGATCCAGCTGCCTGCCTGCTAGTCGGGGCTGGGGTATTTGCCCAGTTCATTCCACAACTCCATAGGTTGCTATGAATTGTAAGGGGTGGCTTTGCCTGCCGTGCATATAAGCCATGCTGCACGGTCTGGTGCAAACTCCCTCTGCATGCTTTCCAGTCAAAAGAAAGGCACGATAGAGTTTAACTAATGGAGTTTTGGTGGGTTTTCAGCATCCTTACTCATGCACATGCTTATGGCATTTGCATACACATGCAAACTGCTCTAAATACATACTACATGGTCGCGTTGAAATCTTGATGTAGCGTGAACAGTTTGCAGACTTTTTTTAGACGTGGGAGTTGCTACCTCTGCTTGTAGTCTGTGCTAACAAGCTCCCTGATGTTCACTCCTCCCTTTTTCACAACTGCCAAGGCTGAAGGTGATATAATACAACGGAGGGGTGTCGGCCACGCCATTTTCCTCCTGTTGATGGCATCTAAACAATAATAAGTCAGCTGAAGCTCTGTTGCCTGACGTAGCATTAAGTGACTACATGTACATCCTGTAAAAAAACTTATGTTAAGTTGTTCATGATGTTCAGACTGCAGCACCGAAGTCTCTCTTCCCCCCCCCCCCCCCAAAAAAAGTAAAGAATCCTCAATTCCAGCAATCCATAACGTAACTAGTAAGTTCTTGGGCATTTGCCAGGAGAGCTGAATTAAAAACCCTCTGAATTACGGTAGTCGTTCTTCATACTCTTTAATTTTCCTTTTGTTACGACAGAAAGGCTATTATCACATCATTGTTATGAAGTTGTTTTCTTTCATTCCAGCCTACCTCCGGGTAGTTTTAACAGCTTCTAGCTGAAAGGATTTGCTATTTGTCCTTCTACTTCATAGGCTGTTAAAATTCCTCATGAGGTTGGAAGAGCAGCTGTGGTACACAGGCTTTCTGTAACACAACACAGAGGAGACACAGGCGTCTCTGGTAGTTCTTATTATCCTGACATGGAATGTTGTAATGGAACATCAGTCTGTACTCTTTGTCCAGAAAAGAAGGCCGATCTATATGGTGCAACATCCCTTTATGTTGTCAATGAGCCTAGCTCTGAAAAGCCAACACAACACAATAAAATGATTTTATTGGTCTAAGGAACTACTTACTGAACTTTGTTTAGCTCTTTTTTTGGGGGGGGGGGGGTTCTCCCTTCTTCTCCCCAATTGTATCCAGCCAATTACTCCACTCTTCCAAGCCATCCCAGTCGCTGCTCCACCCCCTCTGCTGATCCGGGGAGGGCTGCAGACTACCACATGCCTCCTCCCATACATGTGGAGTCACCAGCCGCTTCTTTTCACCTGACAGTGAGGAGTTTCACCAGGGGGACATAGTGCGTGGGAGGATCACGCTGTTCCCCCCAGAACAAGCACCCTGACTGACCAGGGGAGGCGCTAGTGCAGCGACCAGGACACACGCCCACATCCGGCTTCCCACCCGCAGACACGGCTAATTGTGTCTGTAGGGACGCCCGACCAAGCCGGAGGTAACACAGGGATTCGAACCGGCGATCCCCGTGTTGGTAGGCCACGGAATAGACCGCCACACTACCTGGACGCCCGACATGTTGGCTGTTGAAACTTTAAAATACAACTTGTGTTTATTTATTTATCTATATTTTGGTTTGCACACGGACATGTTTTCGCGGTACTTGTATTCCTTAAACGTTTCCTACCACGTGCCCTTGAGCTGCTTGGTGTATTGGGCTTAAAACCACATGCAGTACCTTTCAGTCCTGAATGTCTAGTTAGTGAGTTGATGATAAGCACTCGGAAGACTCTTTTTAAAGGAATCTTCCTCGCAAATCTCCTTAATTTGCATTGGGCCAAACACTGAAAAGCTGATAATTTGATTTCACAGAGGGATATTAATGATTCACTTTGTAATTCTATTTTCTATTGCGTTGCATCATCTGGGCCAGATTCCCATCCATTACTCCCACCTTCTAGTCGTCACGTCTTGCGTTTGCAGAAGTTCTCATGGTTTACAGAGGCCACGCCGGCGAGAATAGTGGAATGCAATTTCATCAGTGAACAAGATTTTATACAGTCCATTATGATAATAGAATGCAGTAGAAATTTTGAAAGCATCTTCCTAATCTAATTAGGCATTACTAGAGGGGGGCTCTCCCTTGTTTCTTGTGTATCATGTAAGTGTTAGCGTGCCTTACATTTATCGGCGCTGTCTATCACAAAGAGCAGTGAAATGAGCAGCATGCAAAAACTGCCCCCACACCCACACCCACTCCCACTCCCACCCACGCCTTTTTTATTTTCTCTTGTTTTCTTTCGATGCTTCGATGTCAGAATGTGATAGCATACTGTGTAATCATCATGAGCCTCTTTTCTTTTTTATATATATATTTTTTTCCACCCCCCCTGCTGGTCCGGGGAGGGCTGCAGACTACCACATGCCTCCTCCCATACACGTGGAGTCACCAGCCGCTTCTTTTCACCTGACAGTGAGGAGTTTCACCAGGGGGACGTAGCACGTGGGAGGATCACACTATTCCCCCCCAGTTCCCCCTCCCCCCTGAACTGGCGCCCCGACTGACCAGAGGAGGCGCTAGTGCAGCGACCAGGACACATACCCATATCCGGCTTCCCACCCACAGACACAGCCAATTGTGTCTGTAGGGCCA